>NC_092466.1:9100560-9400560 GCF_047495875.1 Pithys albifrons albifrons | reverse complement strand
GAATGATGCTGTTACAACCGGCAAGAATTTAGCTCTCAGAAAATGAAATAAATGCCTCTTTCAGGCTGAATGTGGTGGATGTTACTCAGGCTCGATGTAGTGAGATGTGGAAACAAGTTATTAAGTCCTCTTTGGATGTGGACTGTTGTCCTGCAAAACCATATTCACACTAATTCTTCTCACTTATGTGATGCTTCCTACTGAAGTAAAAACAAACTCTGGTGCTTTTCCTTCCTCTGATCTTCCCTCTGTATCCCGTCTCTTTTATTTCTAACTGAGGTTAGGAGTGCCAGCTGTTCAGGATTGGTGTTTTCGGTACTAAGATTTATATTTCAATTGTAAATAGTGCCATACCAGTGAGGTGAGAGACAATGAATATCAAATAGAGATTAAAAATACATTTCCAGGAGTTTCAGTAAAAAATGCGATCCTAAGAGAGTATTAATTAATATACCTATCTGCAGAAATTATTTTTTAACAAAGTTAATATTTGGCTTTATTGGACAAATGTGACTCAAAATATTTCTTCTTCAAATATCAATTTTAACCTTTTTACTTCGTACAAGAAACATGTGCATCTCCTAGTTTCTTTTTCCTTTTTTTTCTAATACAAGATGAGCTAAGATTGCTTACAAATTTTTAAAAGGAACTTAATTTACATGAAGTAAAATAAAATGTGTTGTGTAAAAAAAAGACAGGCTGTCTTTTCATTCTTTTTTCTATGAGGTTGTCTTCTGGAAAATTTTAAGGGTATATTTTATTAAAATTATTTTAGTACTTACATCTTACATATTTGTGTTACATTTTTAAATATTTCATATTATCTTAGTGACATATATTCTGCTATCAAGAATGATAGTCATTCAGTTCTGCATGTTTTTAATGCTCTGGTTTCTTACATCTGGTTTATAGTTTTTTTTAAAAAAAAAGGTGTGAACTGATTTGCACCAAATTCCATCATAACAGCCAGAGTTCATAATAAAAAGAGATTGTGAAAGTGAGGGGGAATTAGGGAAGAATTAAAAATAATGGCAGAATAATTCTTCTAATCACTCAGGATAGGATAAGCATGAAATACAGCTATAATATGAATGATAATCTGAAGGAGGAAGTAACAGCTGAAAGACTGAAAGAATTTCAATTAAAATATACTAAGCTTAACTGATTGAGCAGATGAAGCCCACCGATACCGCGATGATGGGCACCACATATATGCCAATGCAGATTCCCAGAGCTCACGGAGCAGTTTAATTAAAAATGAATTTCGATACAATTATTATTGCAGCCTGACAAACAACCGCAACAGAAAGTCCTATTTCATCTTACGAGCTCCCAATGCACGAAGCGTTTCATTGTCAGGTATTTACCAATCCCGGTTTTGTTTCAGACCTGGTAAGGGACAGCTGAAACACTCCGCAATAAGCACATCCTGGTGTTGATCCTTTGTTCTGGAATTTTATCTAAAGATATAATGAGAGGGAAGGCGGTGGCACAGCCGGAGACCCCGCTTTGGCGCAGGAGCCGAGCGCGGTTCATCACTTGGGTTATGTTTCAGTGCCCTCTCGTGGCTCGCACGCCGCGGGAACGCGGGGACAGGCGGCCCCACGCGGGGACACTGCCACCCAGGGATGCCCCACGCAGCACCCCACGCTGGGAACCCCTCTCACCCCACGTCGCCTTCCAGTGCTTTAGGCTCCACCAGCACCCTACGGGAACCCTGCGTGGGCATTGCCGCTTCCGAGTGTCCCCGTGGGGCCACACAGGCTGAGCCGGCACCCTACGCAGGTCGATGTGCCCTGAGTCACACCCCTACGGAGCCAGCGCCACCCACGCCGGAGGGCACAAGCCTTGCCGGGAAGAAGCACAGTCCGTCATCGCTGTCGGTGAGGCTGCTCGGCGCTGACCCCTTTTCGGGACTGGATCTGCTCCGTCCAGTCTCTCGCCGCGCGATGACTCATGCTCTTGTCATGTACCTGGACATCAAAGGATGCTGCAGCCCGAGCGGTACCTGCCTGCGTGGGGTTTCTGTAACAGTCAGGGGTTATGGACTGTGTGATGGTTACTTCAATACTTAATCGTGCATTTCAAAGTTCCCCTGTGATCTATACATACATGCCATTTAAAACATCTTTCATGTCTGTTTTGTTCTTATAACAATTTTTTTTCCCACCAGCTGCTTCTGTCTGCCCGTTCTTCTCCTCCCAAACCCAGCAGTGCCTCTCACAAACCGCAGCGCCTGGAGCTGGTACAGAGACTGCAGGCTCAGGAGCAGGCAGCTGCCCAGGGAGCATCCCACACTCATCACTGTCTAAAACTTGCTTTCAGAAATTTTCTTGGTTCCCTCCTAGTCCCAAGTGTGCTGCCAGTCACACTGATTTGTACCAAACCATGCAGTACACGTGCTCTGATATAGAAAATCACACCTAATTCTAAATCGAAGTCACTTATCTAAGACTGGTTAGGAGTCAAGCTGTGACCATTACATTCAGATCGCTTATGACACAAACTAGATTTAAACATGTATCTCAAGAAGCATAAACCTGTGTCTTCTGACTTTACTACAGTTTTAGATGATGGTAAAAGTCAAAACCACCACCATAATTACCCATCTATTTCTCATTGTGTTTTCTGTAGTGCCCATCACTGTAAATCCTAGGATATGATGTTTGAAAGTTAAATAAATGATGTAGAACTTAGATCTTTGTTTCAGCTAGGCATTTTTTACAGCATCAGAGCTTGAGTGCAGGCTGTAAGCCTTGTCTGTGCACCATGTCTTTTATTGCTTCCTTGCTTGTACAGTGCAGCTTGGGAATTTAAAGACATAGGAGGGTGTATAAATTGCATAGCTCTGTACTGCAGATGGAACTGATCCCTGTTGTAATGCTGCTAAAGGTAGGAGAGCTGTAAATGAGACAGGGTTTTGCTCAATGTTTAGTATAACCATTTCACCAAGCAGTACATTGCCCAGCCCCTGAAGCCCTGTGCTGAAAAAGAGACAGCAGGCAGAGAGCACTTGTAGGCTTTTAGAAAAATTTAACTGAGCAAGAGTCATCTTTCCTTCTTCATTTTTCAGGTCTCTGTGAGACTATGTAGATATCACTTTTCATTTTGAGGGACACCGCAAATCAAAGCCATACCAGGTCTGGGTAGAGTTTTTCCTCTGTTACTGATGTCCTCCAAAGGTGTGGTAATTTCCCAGTAAGATGCTGTTCAATCACTAGTTTTATGTTCTGCTGATACTGAACTGATGTTCCTAGTGTGGGAAGGTTTCTTATAAAGGTGTTTTTGCAAAAAAGAGGAGGAGAGGCACTGAGACTCTCTATGCCTGTGTGGGTTCTTAGTGGTTAGGAACTATAACATGTCAGTGGAAGTGAGACATCCTTAGGTGATGCCCTGACAGCAGCAGTGACTTGCAGGTAGCTGCTACTTCTGCCTATTTTCCCAACTTCTCCAGCCATGTTAAAAAGAAATGTATTTGGCCTTTGAAGAGGGTGGAGGGGAGCAGAAGGGGCCACAGGAGCAGGCAAAACTTCTAATGGGACCATCCAACCAGTCTGGTCAGACAGCTCTGCTGCATTATTAATATAACAGTGTGCACACACAGTTCTCAATCCGGTATTCTGTGAATCACAAAACAGAGGTACGTACTTTCAGGTACGTACTGGGATACCTTCTTATCAGACTTCAATATTTCAAATACCTCTAGTGTTGAGTCTGAAGCAGATGTGGCTGGGGAGAGGAGTTATTCCTCTGTTTTGTGAATAAAATTCCAAAGGACTGAGACCTAAAAGATGCTGAGCACCCACTGCAGAGCAGACAAACTTGCAGTTTATGCCACCCAGCTGTCGAGTGTGTGCCCAGCAGTGGTAAGAGCTGAGGGACTTTGTGGTCACAGCCTATTCCTGTGACTGAGGTGAAGTGCAGCTCAAGCCAGTGAGATAGAATTTTTTTATTTGCCCAGATTGGGCTGAATTATGTGTTTCCATGACTTTGCTTTTCTGTCACTCCTGTCCTATCTTTTTGCTCACTGACATTTCCTTGAATGCAACTGTTTTATACAGAACAAGAGGTGAATGCTCAGAAAAGTTTTCGGAAGCCAGCTGCAAAGGCCAGGTTAATGGTTACTTGTGTGCTAACATAGACTCTGACCCACACAGCTCAGCCACAGCCAGAGCACTGCTATCAGCTGCTCACACAGCACAGGATGGCACAACACAGAGACAACCTGGAGTAGTGCTGTCTCCTCACTTTGCCTCATCTCTCATTAGCAGCAGCCTCTATAGCAAGAGGCACTTCTTTCAAAACTTAAAAAGTAAGCGTGAATGCTGTTCAAAAGCCTGCTTGTTAGAAGACTAGAAAATAGTGGCAGCCTGAGCTGTAGAGATATAGAAGACTTAAAATACATATATATGAGTCATATATGCTGATCTATACGCCAGGGTATATAGAAACTGACCTTTCTGTTTCATCACCACAGAGTAAACAAACTGTATAATTTGCTCCATCCTATGAGTACTTGACCCCTCCATGCTGTCTGTCCCACAGTCATGCACTGGAGCTGCATTTGGCAGCTTCACTCCCTCTCTCTTCCTTCTATTCCTTCTGTTGTTCTCTTTCAGCCAGTGCAGCAGGACACCCTTTCTTCTATCTTCCCTGTTTCTTCACCAAAAATATAGTCCACTTCATTCGAGTGCAGGGTTGAGCCCTGAGCAGTGGGCAAAGGCAGTGTACATGGAAAAAAATAGGAGTACCTCGTGGTAGAACAGTCAAAACAGTCCCAGTTTTCCTGTGTGTCTGTCTTAGACACAGAGGTTTACACGGCTGGTTGCTTATCTGAAAAGGCAGAGGTCCTGCTACTTGTGGAGGAGAACAAAACTGTGTCCAAGGACAGAGAGAAGAACACAAAGACCTAACATGCAAAAAGTCAGTGAGAATGGAGCTCTCAGACCTGGGCTAATACATGTTCAAGTACTAAGATTTGAGTTCAGACTCAATGTCATCATATTTTCATTGTCTTTTTTGAGGATGTATCTACTCCAGCTTTAAGAAAGTCTTCAAGAGTAGATATGGTTTTACATTTGGATTCCCCAACACTTGAGACTTTTAAGATTCAGCTGGACAGGAACCTGAGGCATGTTGCCTAGACAATGTTTTTGTGAAGCAAGGTTGGACCAGATCTTTGAGGTTCCCTTCCAACCTGGTATTTATGATTCTGTGATTTGCTAGCTAAATTGCACAAAAAGTTAATGTTCTTCAAGCTGAAGATCAACATTTAGTTTGTCCCTGAGGTAAGCAATCTCTGTCAGAAAATACATGTTCTTCATTCACAGAAGCAAACAATTATTCTACATGAAACTGATGCATAAAATAAGCTAAGAAAGCACCCTCCTATGAGTACAGCAGCCTGCTAGAAGTCCTGAGTAAGCAGAGCTAAAAATCTATTACTTCATGGAGGCCGGAAAAAATTTGCTTAATATTTTTAGCCCAGTTGACAGTTTTGCTAACCTCTCTCCCTTTTGAACATTTTTCATGTAAATATTTTTCAACAGTAAGTATATAGAAACAGTGTGGTAAAGGAGCAGGGAAATTTAAGAGGAGCACACGAAACTGACAATGCAGGAACTGAGACCTATCATAAAATACCAGCTCCGCAGCCTGATCTCCATCTGCTCTCTAGTGAGCTCCCATGCAGAAAGATTTTGAAGTTCCCCTTCTACAAATAAATTTGATCTCCTCTGGGGTGTACACACATACTTCGCATGTAATGACAACACACAGCCCATCTCAATGCATTTAGCCAGGAGCCCTGACCCCTAAACATGACTAAGAGTGGGCTTACGTGCTGCAGACACGCACATGGTGCCTCTGAGCACCAACCCCACGGTGCCTTTCGTGGTCAAACTCTGAAGGGCCCAGGTACCACTCAGGATAACTGGCTTCATTTCAATGTAACACTGAGATGTAGTGGGTTTTATTTATTCTTGACTGTACATTTCAGGCATTCACTGAGGGATAATCATCCTTATTCTTCCCACACATCCCAAAAGCTGATAGGCAGTTATTTAATCAGCCTTTTTCTCATTGTTCCAAAAGACATTTTTTCCAGATAAAGGTGAAACCACAGCCACTGAGAATTACAGATTATAGAAAGGTCAGGCTGCAGGAACGCTCCCACCTGCATGCCCTGAATCCCATGCAAAGTATTTCCTAAGCCTAAAAGGCAGGAGAAATAGTATAAATTCACCGTAATGGAAATTTCGAACATGTACTAAACCATCAGGTTTTAGGTGATGGTGATGGGACTGGGGAAAAGCATCATTTGTGAGGAAATGATATCATAGCTTGTAAAATCACTCTTGTCCCTTACTTTGTGCTGAGGTCCAGCGTTGCTGTGATATCAAAACTGGATGGGGCTGTTCCAGGAGGCTGCAATAACTCCACCATGAAAGGTCGCTGATAGCCAGTTAGAGGAAATTCCATCGGTGCAAGAGCAGGAGACAGACTGATGAAAATCATGAGAATTTTTGTGATATTGGCTGTTTTCTGAAAAACTGGGTTGTTGGATGATTCAGCTGTGTGTAAGCCTCTGACTCTTTCCCACTGTAACATCAAATTACCTTCACTTCTCCTCTCTCCCATTCTGTGCTGCTCATTTGGATGGAGGTTAGGTGACTTGGCATCCTTTATTCATGAAAGGAGCCCTGTAATATATGTACATTTGTTCTACGTTCATAGGGTTAATTTAGCCTTGAGAAAAAGTGCAGAGAAGCAGCCCTGAAGACAAAAATCTTACATTTTATTTTCCAGGAACAGACAATGTGGTCCATGCTGCAGTGGTTGTCCTGCAGGATTGTTTCCTGCCTCGTCTTGAACAGCACAGGGAATTTCAGATGCGTGTATAGTCCTAGTCCTTACTAAGATCAACATAACAGTTCCAGACCTCAGTTTACAGCTTTCCCTGCCTCCTCCTGGGGAATCACAGAGGATCACTAGTTGGTGTCTGATGTCATGCTGTTCTTGCTGCCTAGCTGTAACTCATGGGCAGAAGACTTACAGTACAATTTGTACTTCAGAACACATTAAAAGGTGGTCTAAAAATTGGTTAACTATCGTTCTTATAGCAGGAACTGTCCCCAGTTTAATTGTGAAACTTAACACCATCAGAAAACTCCTGTTTATCCCACTTGAGCTATTATGCAACTTCTCAGAAAGAAACCATATTTGTCACTGGGGAATAATAAGTTGTTTATAGAGTAGCTCATGCATGAAATCCTCTGGGTAACTAACCAAAATACAATCTGGCCTTTAAAAAAATAAAAAGTCTGAGAAAACATCTCCATGTAGTCCAATAAATGCCAAGAAGGGTGAAATAGTTTCTTAATGTTTTTAGACCAAACGTGGTCAGCAGTAAATGAGTGTCAAATGGATTTTTAACAGACATTTTCTGAACTCACATGGTTATCCTCCTCCAAACAGTTGGTAGCTGTGTGGGATGATCAGAAAAAGAAGAGAGAATACAGCTCAAAAGGTGATGATGTCTTGACCTTCAGCTCATCAGAGCACCCCTTCTGTCTCTCAGCAGCTTTCATCTAAAACTACTAATACAGAGGTGTCTCCACTGAACACTAAATGGCATTAATTTTACTCAGATGTGGAAAATTAGGAGAAAAGACCTCCTGCTTAAAATATTTCCTGATGAAGTCTTGAGGTCCCATCCCAAGGCAGGAAATTTTGGTTTGTCCCTTCCATTCATGTGAGCAGGGCAGTGCCCCCCCTGCAAATGGGTTGAAGTTGTGAGGGAGTCTGAGGGTTGCTGTGCCACCCTTGCAGGTCTGCTGGGTCCCTGTGTCAAGGGTGGGTGTCACTGAGCATTAAGCAGACACAGCAGCAGCAAAAATGTGTGAAAAAGGACAATAATATACAGACCCTTTTTACCCCTGGCTGTAATATGTGAGAAGACCCAGGGAGGAGGCTGGGGACAAGAGCCAGAGTTGGTCTCCATGCCAAGGTTCTCATCCATACTTACTTTTTAAGTAGAATAAGAGTGAATTCAGCAGGCTATTGGAATCCAGATGATAATTTATGCAGGTACAATATATCTTTTAATATCTTCCTTCCAACTACATTTCCTGAATGTTGCAGCTTTTATTTTAATTATTGCATTCCAAATGACTTGCCTTTCAGTCAGCAAGATGGAAAGATCTTGAAAGACCCCAGAAGTAATTTATGAGCAATTATCTGATTTTCATTTTTAGCAGTCTGTACTGTTCCAATTTCTGTCACCTTGGAATATTCTTCGCCACAGTCTAGATAATTTAACTAATAGGAGGGACACCCATTTAAAAGGGGGCTTTCTAATGACAGGCCCTGCTGAGCCTGCTGACACTGGTGTGGGTAGTTAGAATTATTATGGTGATTCTCAGCATTTTCATTAATCTATTCTGCATTCTCTGGGGTTTATGAGCTGAAACTTGCCAGGCAAGGTCTTAGCAAAGCAACAATTTTCTTTCTCTATCCTTAGGGTCTTTTTTCCTAGAGTAAGAGTCTATTAAATAAGTTAAAAGTATTTCACAAAACTACAAATGAAGATGGTGAACAGGCTGAAGACATATATAAGGCGAGCAGTGACTGTTTGGCTATCCCATACCCTTCATCTGAACATCAGGGTCCAGCAGGGAAAGGCAGGGTAGCTTTTGGATGCAAGCCAATCCTCACTCAGGACCGTGGGTTTGCTGAGGATTGCTCTGCTGGCTCCACAGGGAGATGATGGCCATGAGCAAGTTACTGCGAAAATGTCCCATGGCCATGTCCCCACATGTGGCTCGTGACATGGTCTGACAGCAGCCAGGCTTACCCCTGGGCTTCTCCCATGCAGAGGAAGGTGATGGCGTAGCAATGTGTGGGAAGAGGAATGAAATGCATGCAGGACCCGTCAGCTGTGGTTCCCCCATCCAACAGGACATGATGCACAGCACATGCCTTCCCTTTCCACTTGCCCAAGCACAGCTGAGGTGTCCTCCAACATGAATTGGAGAATAATGCATGACAGACTGACATGTAGGTCTGCAGTCAAATGACTATCCATTTTCCCTTCTCTCTGTCCACCAAGTGTCCACCAAGTACAGGAAACTGTCTATTTTGACTGAGTTGGACCAACCCTGGAGGACAGGCAGCTCACAGAAGAGCTGGTGGAACCAAAGCTCTTGTATTTCTGAAGCACAAGTTCTCCAAAGGGTTCCCTCTTGGGCCCAGAGCCCCATAGAGATGCCAGAACCCAAATATCTCTTGTCACCATGTTACTAGCTGGAGGGAGCATGTCCACAGCTCTTGCAAACAAAATTATCCACAGAGCAGAGATGTCCTGGCAAAATGAGCATTTGCTGATTCTGGTCACTAACAGAAATCATCTGTTTTCATCCCTCTTGGGTCCAATTTGCCTGATGAGATTGCTGATGATTCAGAAGACAAGAAAATTCCACTTTTTACCTTTACAGCATCAACTGCATGAGGCCTCATTTTTGTGTGGAGCATTTGGGAACTACCACAATCCCAATCTAAATGTAATTTTTGTGTTTATCTTGTCTTCTCTTCGATGTTTCTCCCATTCTGATTGCTGATAGATTCAGCTAGCTTGGAAACAAATATTTATTGCAGCTGTGCTCTTCCATAAATAGCAATTGTATACTTTTAATCAGAACAACTTTTTTTTTTTGAGAATGTGTCTGGAAGCTAAAGGGAAGGAAATCACAAGCACTTAGAAAGGCACAGGATGTGGGCATGTGTCCCATGTCTGCTCTACAGTGTGCAGAGCTGAGCACAAATATGATTGCTGTTCTCAGCAAACATCAGAGTCTTTAGACATTTAAACATTCAGCATGCAGAGGAAGAAAAGGCATGGCAGCTACGAGCTAGCTGAGAGGTTTTGTTTTATTTCTATCTCTGTTCCTCTTGAATGCACTTAGAAGAGATGGCTCAGAGGATTGAAACTTCCTTGCTTGCTTGTAGAGAAAAAAAATCATCCCTGCTTTGGGAACCCAACTTCTCTGCCCAAGTGGGAAGTCACAGATACAGCACATCAGTAAGTAAGAGAAATGCTTGTCTTGCCCCCACCCTGACACATCAGAAGCAAAACCTAGGTCAAATCTTTTCATGTGTTGCTCATAGTTTCTTTAAAATAGTGTTTCCACTGATGCACACCAATGTGATGAACATTTTTTCATGTATTATTAATGCATTTCTTTGTACCATGTTCCAAAAAAAAAAAGTTTTGATTTATTCCACACCTTAAACCCAATGTGACAAACTAGTGAGATGGCAGCGGGCTGTCTCTTTCTTTCTCCAAGATTTGAAAACTGAACTTAAAAGTCTGGAATTACACTCAGATGCATTCCACTCTTGTAATATTAACATTTTTTTTATTACCTGAACTATTTTCCCTGTCTCCCTTGACTCCCACAGCAGGGACTCTCATATTATTTCCTGCAGTGTTCCACCCCCACTTTCAGAGACCTGGATTTGAGGAGCTGCCCTACCGTTTATCAAAGCTTTTCCCTTGGTCATCAGAGGGAGTCTTGTCTGGTTTGGGCTCTATGAAATTGTCTGCTTCTACTTTTTTCCTTGCTTTTTCTTCCTCTTCTTTGTATCGAGTTATCTGTTCACAGCTGAGTAATCTCAGTAGAACTGCAGGGATGGAGATCTTCTTGCCTCGCGTCAAAGATACCGAACCCTTTTCAGCTGAGCCAGGGATTGGCAATATGGACAGGTATTTATAAGTGCTCACACAAAGTAGAGATGAGGTGTCCGCTGTGGCAGTTCCTGTGCAATATTGTATTGATCATATATACCTCTGACCTCTCTTTCTGCCCTCTAACCGTACAGTTCACCTCCACCAAGACTAACTACTTTCAGCCTTCTTTACTGCTCGGTGCCTCTCAAGCAGCAACCATCTTCCTGGGAAAAACAAAAGAAAAGAAAATAAAACCCAAACAACACACACACAAATCAGAAAAGAAATGGAAAATCTTCACTTCTTTTCTTCAAGATGTAGCATTTTCTCTCAAAGCAGAGTTGTAAAATATATAATATCCATTCTTAGGTGAGCTGACATGTTTAAAGCTCAATAGTAAAAACAAGTTAAATCATTACTATATTTATCCCACAGAGATTTGTGAAGCATTTGTTTGAGAAGAGAGGAAAAAAATAATTTTTAAGATTGAGGCAGGTTGTGAGATAATAGATTGTCACTTGTGTTGTGCAAAGAACAATGACAGATAATTTCTCATTGAAACCACTGCTACAAAATTTGTAGATGGACTCTATTATCAGTAAATATTTTAAGGATATGGTATTAGTTTAGGTGATTCAACTGCAAAGTGGTGTGATATGACTCTAAGCAAATGTGGTTGGACTTTCCTGGGGGTTAAATTCTTTGTGAGTTTTCAGCTGTCCTGTTGGTGTTCTTTTTCTCATAATGTAAAGCCTCTATCCTGCCTGTGCTTTACTTCTGGAACTCTTTAAAAACATTTCTTCCTGCAACCCTTTCTGTAGTGAAGTGATTTCATATAGGTAGAAATTATTGGGTTTTCCTAATCTCAGTATATTTGTGTGACGGTCCTCTGAGTAGCATCTTCTCAGAATAGAAATGAGTCTCTCCTTCCTGAGAGTTTGGAAATCTTCTGGCCCAAATCAGCATCTGTGATAAAGATGCTGACACCAGTGTTGTGGATGGCTATTATTTATTTATGTTCTTATAAGAGGGTAATGGAGGTCTCACACCTAATATTAATAGAAATATCTTTTTACAGTAATAATGTGTATATAAGAGTACAGATAATGGCAACATAATAAACTTCACTCATCAGTTCCATTACATTCACTTGACCAGAATCTAAATCTACTTTCTTTGAATTTGTTTTTCAGTTATTTGGGGGAAAAAAATTCCCCCACACACCCCATTCCCAAACATCATTGACACATTTTCCTTTAAAAAAGAAATAGTGAGAGAGAAAAGAGAGAAAAGAGAGAAAAACCTCTCTTCTGCTGTATTTCTATGTTGCAATCCTTTCCAAGCCTAGGCACTTGTGAGGAAGCTAATCACTTTCTGTGGCTAGTCTAGCTGACAGCTGTAATCACATAACATCAATGTTTGCTTGAGATCCTGACACACAGACAGAAAGCATATTGTGAATGCTAAAGAGAATGTAAGGAAACAAAATCTCATTCTAAGGGTAACACTCAACAATCTGCTAATCAGGTAGAGAAAAGGAAACCCATAAAAGCTATATACACCAAACCAAGATTTACCAGCCTTGTTTAATGTACCCCTATCTGAGGGCTGTAGGAGACTGTTTTGCTAATGGTTACAGAATACAAAAGCTGTAAGGTATTAATGCACATTCTGTAAACAGAAAAAGTGGTCAAATCTACAGAATAAATTATACATACTTTCTCCCCACTTCTTTTGCCTGCCAGCATAACTCTGCCCATACTGTGCTGAAAAAATGGTTTTCACAGATTTGTGATGTTAACTGTTGAATCTACGTTTATGGGTTTCCATGATGTTTCTGTAATAATAAGATTATGAATGTCATTTTTACTAAGTATGAGGCACTAAGGCAATCAGTGCATGAAACTCACCTGCCTGTAACAATAGCTGGTTCATTAGCCAGGCACTGGGCAAAGACTGGGATGAATATTAAGAAATATGTATTATTTTTAGCAGGTACTCAATATTCTGTGGAAATCCAGCACAAGAAGGGGGAATAGAATTCTCATTGGCAGAGAATTCTTCCCAGAATTGCATCATTCAAACATTTTATACTTTTCTGATCTAGTCCTGCACCCTAAGGTGCTGGTGAGAAAACATGAAAAGCAGAGAAGGATTTTTGGTGAAACTGGTCCTCCATTTTGAGTGCTGTCTCCTGAATGTGATTCTACCAACAGCTGTGCCCATATAACGCTTTGTTTGGTTCCCATTTTAGGGAATTAGTTCATGAGAACATCAAGTTGGGTATTTCAAAAGCCTCATACCATCTTCAGACATGCCTTGTTCTACTCTGTCCTTCATATCTCTTTTTCTTTCAAGTGAGACTGGGATAGCTATGGAGCCAGTCCTCGACATGACTGGCAAAACCTCAATTTTGCACTCCTTTGAGAATGCCCAGTTTTGGGTATACCCAGATCCTTTGGTGGGCATTGAGTGTATGGTCAAAGGTGGTGACTTCAACACTCAAATTGCACCTTCTCACTGCGAGGAATAGTTGCACACTGATGGCATGGTGCTGAATGTGTTATTTTGGCTAGGACACACTGTGAACACATTCAGTTCTTGAACTTTATTTAATCAGACTGGAAGTCTGCTTGCTCAACCAAAGAGCTTGCAACAGCATGTGAAAGTGACAGCAAGGGAAAATGCCATCATTAGGAGTATTTCCATAGTGTCTATGGCTCTCCATCAGCAGGCAGACATCCCAAAGCAACGCACATAGTATTTTTAAACTGATATAAAGTGTATATGAGTGGCCTTTGTAAGCTTGCTGTATATTCAGGGAAAGCTCAAGCTGAGGCTCTGACCTGAATTTGGAATTGAGTGGTCCTTTCAGTTAAGTAAAACCTCATTTTTCATGACAAGAATCCATTTATTAAGTGAACGAAAAACCCCATAAGCAGGCAGTTTTAGGATTTCAAAGTGCCTTCATACAGGTTCTAGGAAACAACTTGCAAAACATGCAGGAATTTATACAGAGATGTTTAATAAATCAAAGAGACACTTACAACAATGAACATCACTCAGTTTAGGTGATTAGTTCTTTACAATCATTAGGATTGGAGACCAGAGTGTGTGGACTAGTCTCTTTTTATAGATGATTGATGGGATGAGAGAGATCAGAAACAATATTGTAGACAACAGATGAACAGAGAATATTAAAAAAGCAATGGGGGGAGGATTGAAGCCCCGCTGAAAGATTAAAGAATAGAAAGAAGTACAAATGAGCAAATCAATTATTGTGTGAAGATTTCTAGGATGTTGTTTAATTCATATTGGCCTGTTCTATATTTAGTTTCCTCACAGTTTCTTTTTATATTGATGTTTCTTTTTTTATTGATGTTTCTTTTAGTTCCCTCTCTGGAATCTGATTCTAAGATGCATCATTGAATGATCCTTTGAGGGGAAATGATACAAAATGAGACCCAATCTAGCAAACATTTTCTGACATGAGCCGTCTTGCCTTAACTAAGCAAAATTCAATGATGCTGTTTCAGAGCACAAAAATCACTCAAAGAAGCAAAAAGTTTGCAAATATGGGCCATAGAGCAAGTACGTCTGCTTAGGGAGGGAGTGGGAGAGAAGAAAAAGGGAAGTGGTAACTTCAGACATGCTTTTTCCTTTCCCTGGAATTAGTTGAGAATTTATTATTTGGCAGTTTGCTGGAAGGATGGACCCAGAGATGTCCAGAGCAAAGGGGATTTATGTGCAGTGTCTGTCTGTCAGAGTCCTTGCTGGATGCAATGTCAGGAGCTGGGCAGCTGTCCCATGGGAACAGCTGCTCCAGGAGCAGTTTCAGGGGCCAGGGCAAATGGGTTTTCTAGTTCGTTCTCCTGCCTGAAGCCTTCTCTTCCAAAGCATCCTGTACATGGTGAGAAAGTTCCTTTCCTCAAGAAGGTTTTTGCTTTGATTTTTGGGGGTTCTATCAGATGCACAAGTGAGAGCACTAGCACAGGCAAGGACAATACATGACAGGTTTCCTTTGGTAGCCAGCGAGGTGAACTGAATCTGTTTCCTCCAGTTCCCTTTCTTGAGCTGGTCCAGCAAACAGGGCAGCTCTGTGTCTGCATATGGGGAGCAGCAAGAAGAGAAGAGGGACTGAGATGTAGAGCTGTGTGCTGTGTGGTGAGGGCTGTGCAATTAGGGTGTTACGGGAGAGGAGAAGAGAGGAGAGAAAGTCTGGCAATGGGTGTCACAGAGGAGAAACCTTTCTGGTACTGGCAGGCACACAGTAAAGTGAAAAGAGGAAATAAATACACATTTAAAAAATCATGCACTCCAAGAACAGACCACAGACTTCAGAACAGTGTAACCATATTGCTTTGCTGACTCCAGGATGTCACTACACAGCCAAGATCAGGCTGTTCAGGAATTAGTTTTGCTTTGAAGCACATTTGCATTAACAATAAATTATTCAGTTTTGCAATGCCTGGCTTAGGAATGATTATAACATCACTGTAATTACTTTTAATCTAAACACTGGTATATGCTGCCACTCATACCAGGACCTCCACATTGACTGCAGTGAAAGCTTGGGGGCCTGTCTAAACTTGTTGTATGAAAAGTACTGCTTTAGACGTAAAATAGGAGCTTTTTCCCAAAAAGTTATTTTCAACAACAGTCAAAAAGATTCACTGATATCCTTTCTGTGAAGCATTTCATAGGAGCATAGCGACTCTCACCTCTTTCCTTCTTTTTGAGAAACTATGATGCATCCCAGGAAGATGGTCAACCAGGATGTTACTACTAAGGAGGGAGAGGAGGAACTTGAGTACTGTTACCATGAAACATTGTGAAGGTAGGCTCATGTAAAAGTTTATCCACCTTTAAAATACTCAATTTTTGGTTTAGGACTCTGAAGCAAGAAAGCACACTGACTTTCCAGTGATCTGATACGTACAAGGCTACAAACAAAGGAAGCCTCAATGGACATTGTCTGCAATTCCCTTTATGAACCCCACCCTGTGATTTTTCATGGTGCTGGGTCTGTCCATTCTGGTGGTGTGGGCACAGAAACCCTCTGGGTTTTAAGAATCTTGCTCCCATCACTTTCACTGGGCCTATCTCTTGGTACCTTCCATCAATGTATCTTTAAAACCTGCAGGCTTGATTGCAATGAGAAGAACAGAAAGCAGAGAGTGGAAACAGGAAAAAAGAGATTTGAGAGCCACTTAGTCAAAAAAGGGCCAGTTAGATAGGATCAGAGGGAAGCAGGCAAATAGTGCTGAATGCAGTGAGCAAGGGGGAGGAATAGTGGTTGAGGCTTTCAAATGAAGTTAAGGGGGAATCCAGTGGGAATAGGACACAAAATTCCTTAGGATCTGCTCACACTTCTAGTGTCTAATTTACAAGGCACTAGTCCTGCAGTTATCAGTCTGGAGCTCACATTTAGTATTGCTGGTTAAGAGACAACTTTCTCATCCCAGACAGTCTCATAAAAACAATTTTACTTGTGGTTGGCTCTGCCACGCCTCATGGAGAGAAGTGCAAACAGTGCTGTGCTGCTTCTGTTGCAAGTTTCAGAAATATAAATTAAAAAAAACTACTTTTTTGACTCCAGCTATATAAAAAATGAACTCGAATACCGGATCAGTGTCCATAGAAAAATAGCTTTACAGAAAGAAAATACAAATCAAAGTATAAATCTGACATGACGGAACAAAAAGAGGAATTGTAACCTGGGGAAGCTGGGCTTGAAATCAACATCTTTATGCTCAACTAAACTGACACTGCTCATCACACTTGGCCAGCCAAGTTAAACACAAAGCCAAGATAAACATGACATAAGTACTAGAGCTGTTATACATGTCATCACATCCCTGTATGAGGGCAAGGAGCTAAGGCAGGGTCTACAACAGTGTGCATCCTTTCAGCTGGCCCTTCAGATGAGTACACTGTCAATACTTAGTGATGACCACTAGAAAATGAATAAAAATTTAAAATCTGTTGTATATTCTTATTCAGAGTGATGCACAAGGAAAACTAAACACTTAAAATATTTGTATAGTTCTCAGTCATGTAAGAATTGTTGGCTCTATCACAATGGCATAGCTATACTCATAACACTTAGACATAGTTGCACCTGCAGTAATTTGTCTCTGTTGTTTCAGTAATTAAGACAACTCATTGAATAGTAGAATTCCCAGATATTGAGTATATATATTACTGTATGACCTCCCCCTGGATTCCTTTCCTGAAAACAAATTATGTCCCAATGAAAAATGTGTGACTCCTCTCTAAAGTAACAAGACTAATCGAAGGATGGGAAGGGGAATAATTAAAACAATTGCAATAATTATTTTTTTTGGAGGCATGTGTTGGTTTGGGGTGTGGGGGGTTGTTGCTTGGTTGGGGTTTTTTTTTTAAATTCAAGTATTTCCTAATTTCTGCTTGCCTCTACATGCATACAAAATAGCATGGGGCTCATACTTCACTGAGGCTTTGCTTGTACAAGTTCCCTCAGATTAATGTTCCTGCTTTCCCCTTTGTCTGAAGAACAACCAATGGAGCCTGTGGAGGAGGCAGTTGGTAACTGGAGTAGAGAGACTATATTAGCTCTATCTTTGCAGTCTAAAAATATCTCTGTTTTAGGATGGTTGGACAGAATTTGGCCCTTGGGATTCACAGCCTTGGCAGGTTAAGTGAGAGCTGTGCACATTAAATGTAGACTTTGAGGTAGGCCATCACATCTTTCCTAAAATGATGTTACCCTACGGTCAGATTTTGTTTGTTTTTAATACTCTGTAAATTTACTACAGGGGCTTTGATGCATGTTTTTCAGCTTGAAAGCAAAACTGTCTTCCTTCATCCACCACTTTACAATTTTAATGTTTTTAGCAGGCAGCTCCAAGACACAGAAATGGGCTCAGAAAGCAGCACAGCTAACAAAAATATCTGGAGCCGTTATAGGAAAGATTTAAAAGAATACCCAAGAGGCCAGAGGAGGACAGAAAACCTTTCGGCCAGGTGTATGTCAGTCTTTGACTGAGGACACTGACAAAGCTCCATCGTGGCAAGTTGTTCTTCAAAGTGGTGTTTATATACCTTCAGAGGGGGAAGAGTTTGGTACCAAATCTGCATCAGAGAGAGAGAGGTTGCTGGTCTTGGTGTGGAATTGCCTCTCTCTAACTGGCTGAGCCTCTCACACCAGTTTTGAGCTTGCACAAAGCCTTTGATGAGCTACTTCTGGGTTAGAGTGGTGTGGATGAGGGAAGAGCCCCCTTGCACATCCAACAGAACTTTTTGCTGCCTGCACTTATTCTGTTTTTTGTTTGTTTGCTTGTCTTTAAATTTTTTACTGTGCTTTTGATCTGAGCCCAAGAATTGAAACCATCACTGGGAATGTGCTGCCAGAGAGAATTATGAAACAAAATGGAACCGCAACACTTTAAATGTTGATTTAAGTGATGTCTAGACCTCATGCTGGCTTTCTGTACCAAGATGAATTTCACACAGAGAATACTCCTCCTCCCCTTCCCAGATTTTATGTTAAAAGTCAATTCCCTATACCCTCACTCAATGCTGGTCCTTCTATGCAAAGAGGAATAATAGGTCTTCTGCTTTCTCATTTTCATCAGCAGTTTGAAAATGGTTTGTATTTAATGGAGGTGGACAGAACACCAAAAGGGAAGCAAAAACATATAGAGCTTTTGAGTTATTAGCTTAATTAAAGAAAGCCACAAAATAGTAGCAGTGTAAAAGACCAAAGTCAAAAGTATTGATGCATATTCCATGGGATTGCTGTTGACTCTCAAGAAAGAGGTCCTTAACCTTGAAAAATCTGGCTTATGCTTTTGTGGGCTGATGCCAGTAAGTATTTCTAAATCTTCTGCTTTTATTAAAGTCACCTAGTAGATGTTTTTATTTTGCTTTTATCTTAGGAATTTTCTGTCTTCATTCACAGCTGTGGTGATTTGTTTATTCCAGTGTTAATAACTAGATCTGCAGTTAGCATGTCTAACAGTGTAATAATCCACACACACCAGACACATGTAGGTACATCCAGCACAGAATATTCATTTGTGTTGGAGGATGGAGAAGAGTTGTCAGCCAGAAAGGGCTTGAAATGCTTTTCAGGTTCAGAATTCAAGTGTTTTGTACAGTGGCAGAAAAATATCCAAGGGAAATATTTTTTCTGTGGAAATTCCCATTTTGGGGGGGGGGGGGGGGAGTCGGGGGAAGAAAATGCCAAAGTAGTGGTTCTGCTGTTTATTCTGGCAACGAAAGCTGCTCAAACTTTATAGAGTATAATACTTAGTAGTAATTCCAAATAAATCATTTGAGACTACAGTCTTTCAGGTTATTCTTTTCCTTCTTTTATACTAGACATCACAGCCAAGACAGGGCACCTCTGTTGCCTGGAGCTGCTCATTAACACAGGAAAAAGTACTGAGCCAGAAGAGTTTATTATCTAAACAGACAGCACAGTGAAAGAAGTTACTACTCATACTCTTCTGATGGGAATGAAGGAATAAGAGTAAATGTTTTATTCAAGCCAGCATCAGTACCTATTCAGAAACCCCCTAGTCCACTCAGTTTTGATCCAGTACTTAAAACATTTGTTTTCATCTATTTATTCTCAATCATCCTTGTCTATTTTTTTCTCCACATTTATTGTTTGAAGACACCTAAACCATCATACAGAAGTTCTTCATGCCTAATGTGCAAGCCATGATCACAACAATGGGCTTTGAGATGTAGAGAATGAGTCCATTACCAAAAAAAAAAAAAAGAACACCTGTACCCAACTCCTGCACCAACATTGAAGCCTTTTGCCATGCACAGCAAGATACTTTATGCACTCCCATGCCCTGAAAGAGTTTGCTGTATCCTGATGGACAAGGAAAGCAAGATGGTGTATATAAGCGCTCACAAGTTTGAAGTATTAAAATGGCTCCAAACCTTCTTTTCGGTTTCTGGAAGCTCCCTGCTGGTGAAATATTTCCATATATAGGAAAGTGAAAGAAGCACTTTCACTTGTTTGAACTTTAGACGTTCTCACCCATGAAAATCCTCCTGGGAACAAGGAGAGACCAGCAACTTTGTTGCTTGCACCTTATTGTGTAGATTTATGTGGCACAAAAAGAGTGTTGCATTAACTTTCTGCACATGGAGAGATTTCACTCAGCAGTTTGAGAAGGTCAATTAAGTATTAAATAGCACCCAGGATTAACAGGGTAAGATCACTATGTGCCATGTAACATTTTTTTACGTATCATGAGCTGTGCACAAGGGCATATCTAAATAAAATGCATAGGAAATAGCATCACACAAATATGATCTACATTTTTTCATGATCAAAGAGGCTGAGGGAAAAAATAATTAAAAAGTAAAAGCCTTATGCAATGAGATTCAAAAGAAAACTTCGGAGGCTGACAAGACGCATCTGGCACAACTTCAAAGTCCATCAAAGTACATATAATCAATGTTTGTCAATAGCAGTTTTGCATCCTTTAATTTATCTTTCATGGATATAAAGCATGATGTTATTAGGATCCGGTCCATACCTCAATTCTGTTTGAGATTTGATGAATCAGGGCTCTATTAAAATTCAGTGCAAATCAGCTTACTCAAGGACACATTACATAAAGTCATGCGTTATCTAACTCCTTTTATCTTGCTGTCTTTCTAACTAGTTAAAGAATCTGGAATCTCATAAACTTGTATGTGTGGCTGGCCACCGGCATAATAAATCTCAAATACATATTGCTTGTAGACACCTGCTTAAAGTAGGCACATGTGGCATAATCAGCATACCTAAATTCTTTGTGGGTTTTTTGATGTATGAAATCTCCTTTAGGATTGTTCATGCTTCATGGTAAGGAATAATCAGACACAAGGTTCTCTGGCATCAGAATTTCAACACTTGTCTCAGAGTCAGTAATCAAGTTCTCACAACTGGTCTTTTTCACCAGAAAATCACATTTGGGATGGGAAAAAAAGAAGCCCTTGGGATTTCACTGTTTTCTTCCTCAAATTCCAACATGTGGACACCTCACCCATCCATTTTTTTTACTGTACTTTATTCAGGTCCTCCTGAGTGGACAGGCATATTCATTTCCCCCCTAGGATTTTGTAACGTGCTCAGCATTACCCCATTTAACTGTTTTATCATGACAGAGAAAACACATTGATAGGGACTTTCTTGTGGATTTGGGCTGTGATGTGAAAACACTGTTTCTATCACCTTCTTCCTTTTCAAACTCTAAACTGTCTGGGAGAAAGAACTGTCTTTTCACTTGTTTTCATAACACATAGCACAAATAATATCTGCTCACCTAAAGTTTTTCAGCATTTCCGCAATAGCAGGTTGTTTATTCCTGTAGTAATACTGTCATTTCCTCAGTTGCTAACTGTTGCTACAAAGGCTTCAGCCTCAGAAGACTGGGGGTTACTCAAGAATTTCAAGTTTTATTTTAAAAACATATTCCAGGTTCTCACATTAGTGGACAAATGCTTGAGAATGTGACTTGTATATGTCTGAAATTTACAATCAAATAAAAAAAGCACACTTTATATTTTTTAAAATTGCATATTATATAATTAGATCTCACTATTTTTCAGGTGGGAGAGAAGTCTGATTTATACTTTCTTTTTTTTCCCAATTGAAAATAATAGTTTAAAGATAATTCTAATACAAGGAAAATACATGTTTTCATTGTTAATTTATACCATTCCCATCTGATTCTAACTGATTTGAAATATTTGCCAGCGATCAATGCAGTGAATATCTGGACAGGATGAATTTATTTGATCAGGACAATCTGTTGAACATTAAACAATATTTGAAGCACGGTTAATTATTTGCAGTGAATTAGCTCACCCTCAATATTGTGGCTTGTCTGAAAAAAACATAGGCAAGAAGAAGAAGACAATTTCAAGAGAAAAAAAAAGAGCATAAGGATGGTTAACAGTCGTATGACACTTCAGGTTCTTCCAGTGATCATTCTCCTAGGAACGACACATGTGTGTGTGAGTATGTTTTTATACTGCTTTTCTTTCCACATGCCAGCCCTGCTCCATGCTGTGCCCTGCCCAGGCAGCTGGACCGTTTAGAGGAGTATCCACATTTCAGCACACTGAGGTGCCCAAGTACATGGAGCATAAGAGGGAAGCCCTGTGGTTTTTTTGGAGCAGACATCTACATTGTCAAGGCATAGTTCCTCTGGGGACACTCAGTGGCCCCCGCTCTGTCCCAGGGGTCTGCAGTGGGGAGTTCAACCACTCCCCCAGCCCTGGGCACTAAGAAATGCTCCAAAACAATGGGCTCAGAACATGGGCAGCTCAGTTCAGAATCATAGAATGTTTTGAGTTGGAAGGGACCTTAAAGATTATCTAGTTCCAACCTCCCCTGCTGTGGCCAGGGACATCTTCCACTAGACCAGGTTGCTCAGAGCCGCATCCAGCCTGGCCTTGAATATTTTAATGGATGAGGCATCTGCCATCCCCCTGGGCAACCTGGGCCAGCATTTCACCACCCTCATCATAAAAATTTTCTTCCTTGTATCTAGTCTTCATGCTGAAGGAACTAAATATTGGATTACTGCATTGGCAGTTTTGCAAACTCTTCCTTCAAAGGTAAAATTTCCACCAGCCATATGTTTTAGAGGACTGAATTATCACTGCCACTAACATGGGAGGAAGGTTAATGGCAAAATATTCAACACATCTAAAGATGGCCAGGGTTGTACTCTGGCAGAGCTTGATATACTTTCCAAAATCTATTAATCTCCTGTTTAAAGAAGACTGCAAGAATGACTTTTAACCAAAGCAAAGTTAAAAGCTAGTTTAAAAAAAAATTCTTTTGTTCTTCCAAGCATGGGAATCAAGTGGATTTTCTCATGAAGGAATCTGAGGTTCTTTAAAACAACTGCCTTCTTAATGACATTTCCTATGTGAGCAGGTTCATATTTACTGAAATGCATTGCAAAAATTCAGATGTTGACAGGTTAAGATTGAGTTCTCTGGGAGAAATATAGAGAGGGGGCATTTAATGAGTACAGATCTTTCTGAAGAGCTCAGTGAATTTGAGATCACTGATTTTAGTAACACAATAGAATAATTATTGATTAGTGTATCATCAGGGCTATCCATACTCTGTCAGCACTGAATATGTCACACTTGGTCCAGCAGTATGTAAAGCAGCTTACTGAGGGGATCAGCTCTAGGGTAGTTCAGTGACAGTTTTAGACATTTTTGGAACCCAATCTAATATAAATAAGCTCGTAATGAACTGGTTGTTAATTCATGCTGAGTGAGGAAGATGTAGGGACAGACTTAGACAACATGAAATCTTGCACAGATTTTTCCTAACTAGTCCTAAGTGTTAGATTGCTTCATTAGCTTTGACAATCCTAACCTAACTTTGCTCTAAATATTGCTATGGAAAATGTAGTGTATATCTCCCCCTGCCCCTGAAAATTCATTAACATTGCTAAAATGCATAAGCAATTCTGCTGTCACTGAAAAGCAGCACGACAGAATATTCAGCAGGCTAGTTTTTAATAAAACATGCTTTTTCTTCATAATTAATATAACAAGGTTTTCTGGCTTAGCACTTGGCATGGATCCCAGAAAAAAAAAAAGAGTGGAATGAGTTGCCATGATGTGACCATTGTATGACAAACAAGTTCTGAGAGGACATTTTTGCCTTAACAATTTGTCCCAAAGAAAAAGTTGCACTGAAATAGTTTGAATGAAAAAAAATAATAGACTTTCCACTTTGCTGACACTATGGGAAACACACTCATTCCTATTTCCATCCTTTCTCAGAACTATTTGTCTTCATCATTGTTATTTGAATCAGATTTTAGAAGTTTATATACATATATTATTGGTGAAATATAGCAAAAGTCAAACACAGTTTTAAGCAGCATCTCATGCTGAGCCAGTCAAAATAGAACAGTATAACGCTTGGACATTCAGGGATCTGGCAGGTTTGGAGAAGAATTTTCATTCCGTTTTTTCATATTACCTGAAGAGAAGCTGATTTCATCTGCATGAATCCCAATGATTTCCATAAAAGGCATAAAGTTGCATGGTGGGTGCAAGTTAGAATGAATTTGGTCCTTTATTTTATCATGTATGATGCATCTGCACCAAAGATTGTCTTCAGACATGGCAGGTCTTCTCTGGTTGTTGGTTTTGTTCATGCTTTTCATTTCACTTCTGCTCAGCAAGATACTGTAGTAGAAATATGCCTGCCATCAGATGTGGTATTGTGAAATATTCTTCACCTAGAAGAGAAAACCAAAAAACTGCTACAGCAGGTTCTGCAATTCAGCTGCTCACTTACCTGAGCTTGTATTGAAGCAACTCTCCTGAAATACACAGATTTAATTGGTATGCTCAAATGTTGTGCTGAGTTGGGCTAGAGAAGTCTGGACCGGGTCAAGACCAAGTAGGACCCCACATCACTCCAGTGTAAAGCAACAGGTGTTCAGATGGGGCTTTTTCCTAGTGTCAGAGTTCCTGGCAAACTCAGCAGCCCTGGTGGCAGGGAGGAAGACTTGCAAGGGGCAGAGTGGCAGAGGTGGCTCCTCCCTGACTATTTTGGAACTTCAAAAAATTGTTGTCCACTTAGTTGTGATGGAAAGTGTTTTGAAGTCACTAGCCATGCCCAGTCCAATAACCAAGTGCATTTAGTAGCAGAAAGAGATTAAAGTATCACATTAAGATCAAACAATTGCAAAAAAATATTATTACCAGTGCCTATCTCCTGCCTGGCCCACAGCAAGTAGGAAACTGTTACAGCAGTGCAGGTCCTTCCTTGCCTCAGGAGCTTGAAGACCAATATTTGAGGGTGTTTCAAAGACAACACTGCCTGACATCTTTTTGTACCCCACAACAGATCAGTTCCTGTAGTAAGCTCCCGCTTTTGCTCCCCTCATCCTCACTCCAGGGCTGCACCACTCATGCAGGGATTTCATGCTCCACTGTGGTGAGAACTGATCACTGCGAAGAGAAGTGAATTCTGTCAGGCCCGTCTCGATTTGTGCCCCATCAGGTGTGATTCCCTTCTGCAGCACTCGCCTAAATTTGCCTGATGCAGCAGGAAAGCAACAAAGCCCTGGGAGCGCCCCCAGCTAATTTTGCACCGTGCTCTCAGAGAGGGAAGCGTTCTGCGCTGACCCCCGAAGGCAATCAGCTTATGCCCTGAAGCGTGCAGGTTGATATCCCATGTAACTAAAGGGACTTAATGACTTTGCATAAGCTTTAAGTCTAGCAGTATAACCTGCATTCCCAGCACTGGCTGCAGAAGCGTTTGATAGCACAGCGCACTCATGTTAGTGTGACAAGCTGGCTCCTGTAGCCCCCTGACACAGATTTTGTGCTTCCCCTTGCTGTGGCATCCAAGGCTGACCCCATTTCCCACCCAGGTGCACGAGCACGCCTTATCCACCAGTGAGCAGCTTTAAAAACAACCCGCTGCTACCAGGCCATCTCTCACAGTGCAAAGATTAATTTGGAAACTTTGATCTCTTGGAAAACGGGAGCAGGTGACTCCTGAGCAGAGAACCAAGCTGGTTTCAGCAGCACCTCTAAGGGATTTTGCTTTTTCTTCTGGATCCCTGAGTTTTTTTGTATCAGGTGCTATCATGGGGAAGGTTCACAATTAAATCATCAGAAAAATAAAGACTATAAATGCGAACTTCTCTGGGTAACCTGGTACCAATCAATAAGGACACAACGTTTACTCTGAGGAACGCAGTGCAGTTCAGTGGTGAGGCAGGAGGTGTCTTATTAGCAGAGAGGTGAAGAATTCAGAAGTTTTGGTGGAATCCTTTCAGAGAGTGGTTTCCCAGGCTAAAACTACAACATGTGTTGCATGTGTGTTCCAGATGATAATATGCCCTGCTTTCATTATACTGCAACCATGGCCTTGGCTGAGAAACACAATGTCATTGCTGGAAAAGCCACTTTCCCTTGAAGTTCAAAGACTGTCACTACCCAAGATGGTTGCAGGCAAAAATCTGGCCGATTGTAAGAGCATCAGAACTGTAGATTCCCTCCTCCTTTGGCAAGCAGCCCAGACAAAGGTTCCTACTGAGAGCAGTCAGTAGGATCAAGAGGTTCACTACGAGAAAGCAGTAGTTGTGTCTGCCCTTGTGGCTCCTTCATGCCTTATGTCAGTTGTGGATGGAAGTTGAACAAATATCCATCTCCATTCTCCAGTTCAACCCCATCCCACCTCCTTCTTGGCTGCAAAGCTGTGACTGCACAGGTGAACATATGAAAGTGTAATCTTTGTTCTTATGCCATGGAGGCCACTTCACGACAAGTTGCAGGACTTAGTGCAATTAAGTGAATAGGCCAATTCCTACCAGTGCAGTTTAGTGTTTGGACTCCTGCAGTGCTTTGTTGCAAAGTGTCTGCATGTGCAGGGGCAGTTTTCATCTCTCTTGCTAGTCTGTCACGCCAGCTTGAGTAGCTACACTGGTTTCTCTGGAACTCCTTTTTTGCGCACATGTGAATTCACAGCCTAACCCTGCACTGTCACCTTTTTACTCTATTTCTCCACTTGCTTTTGTGTTTTAGTTATTCATTTTCATTGTAATAAGAGGTAGTGATGTATCCAAGACACAATAAACAGTTCAACTGCAGAATGCCCTTGGCAGTTGTAAATAATTTCCCTTGAATTTGGGATCTATTTTCCTTGAATCTGGGTTTATTCAGAAAGAATTGCCAGAGATTAACTGGACATTTTTGTCTGAGAAAGAGCCATAGAATTCTGTCCTGAGACGAAGAAAGCTCATGGTTCTGGCATTCCTGCTTGAAATCTATTACATTTCATTAGTTTCTCTTTCTTGAGGAGTTGAAACGGAAAAATTGAGAGTATCATATATCTGCAATGTTTAATATTGGTACAAAGTCTATTTAGCAAAATTTTGATGGTTCTTTGGAGAAATGAACTTTTAGTGAAGTGCTAATCATTACAATGACAAAAGACAACAAAGGTCAGGTGAAATTAGGATATTTTGAATTTCAGCCATTTTTCCACGATTTTTTTCTAGAAGCCCTATAAATGTAATTGGCTTCACAGTCAGCAATGCACTGGTACCCATATAAAATGACTCTCCTAGCTGTTTTTCTTTTTTCAGTGTTTCTTTTTTATGAGCCTAAAGTAATAAAATTTAAAATTGTTCTCTGCAAATTCTTTCAGCTTTGTCCCTCATCTCTGCAGACCTGCTACAAACAGGATCCAGTGATTTTATTCCCTCTTGAGAGAGCACACAAAGTATCGGTGTCGAGCTGCAGCAAGGAGACTGTTTGGTGAAACCAGCCTAATTTCTTCTCCACACCCCCCGCATCCCCCCCCTCCTTTTGTTTGAATCCTGCTCCTCGTTGGGTTCAGTCTTGCACCTCGTCAGAAGGACAAGATCCTCCTCTGCTGGCCATGAGCAATACGGCACTGCAGGCAGGAGGCCCTGCCTTCACTGCCCCTGCCTGCGCCCCCTCCTGCAGCGCTCTCCTGCCCCCGCCCCATGCACCTCCTTCTGCATGCCATATCCATCACCTCGCGCCTCTGCCACACACACCATGTCATGCTTTGTGCCAGGAGCCAAAAGGCTAAAATCTGGCCCTGCGCTGTGGAGTGAAAATGCTTGCAGACCAGTGTGGTCTGGTAAGTGGTCCACTGGATCTCAGGAAACTCTTCATGTGGAGAACTCAGCTCTGCCCAATGTTTTGTTCCCTGCGGCTCTGCTGCTGCAGCTTGTGACAGGTGCTCAAGGGGGAAAGCTGCAGCTCAAAATAAGACAGGGAGGCCTTAGAGTAAAGATCGTGTTTAACTCTTAGGCTTTCCATGCTCAGTGCTCCAGGAGCTTTTGTTCCCAGCAACACTTGAGCTGTGTCAGCAGATAGAGGCTTTAATCCACAAGCAGGAATCAAAATCTGGGACTCAGGCACCCTAGAGTCCAAGCCACTGCCTGCTCTGAAGGATGTTACTGGAAACCTGCACATTGTCTAGGGCACCAGTTTATTGCAAGAGGGAGTTTAGGGTACCTGCCCTTTTGCAGTCAGCGCTGCCAGTGCTTGAACAGGAGGGGGAGGTGGGTAACCTGGAAAAGAAAGTAATGTAGCAAAGGGTTACATCTCTTATTTTTCATATTTCCTTGGGGTGTAAGCACTGTGAGACTGTTATCTCTGCTCCAGCTGGGGAAACTGAGGCACACAAAAGTGTGATGCAGTCATGTTCTGCACATTGTTCAGTCTGGGCTGAAACTTTCTGGCATTCCCCTGGGGTGCCAAGGGCTGCCCGAGTGCAGGGGCTCACTAAAGTCAAACTCTTCAGAGCCAAACCCTTTCCAACCCCATCTGCCAAACAGCAGCACAACAGGGCAGTGCAGAGAGCTAGGGAGGGAGATGAAATGGTTTTTGGCTTTATCCTGCTCCCATTGCTGCTTTCTTGTTCTTTTTTTCATCTGTTCCTCCAAAAGAAAGAAGTACACTTGCTGGGTTTGTTTTGGTCTGTTTATGGATGAATGCTACCACTAATTGTAAATGGAGCAATTAGACCTTTGCTTTATATAGTCTCTGTCAGGGTCTGGCAAAGGATCTGAGGAATGCCCTACCTGCACTCAAGAAACATATACACCAAGGACAGAGCTTTTACAGCCTTCTCATTTACTGTCATCTCTGCACTCATTTTGGGGGGGGGAGAGGTGGGGACACACACAATTCTGTGAGGATGTGTCCTTCCAGCTGCAAAGGATTTAGTTCTGCATGTGTGTGGCTCACTTAAATGCACCTGAGAAGGGGCTCTGCTGAGTGGTTCAGGGGACATTGCTCTCATTAAAGTCAGTGGGAAAGGGAGAGCTGGAGTGTCTGTTCTCCCTGGCTCAAACACAAGAGGGATGCAAACGTGCCTGAAGCAAAATCTCATTTATATATTCCAGATAATATTCACAAGTGTGAATTCTGAGATTTTTTATTTTTTGTCCTGTTTCTTATTCATTGCTTCTCATTCATTTGTTCTTAGTCACAACCAGTGTTATCTGAGAATGTCTTTCTTCCATATATAATATACAACTAAACAGGGCATATATTTACAATTAATTGTATCTGTAGCAATGCATAGGTGCACACAATTATTGTGTGTGCATGCTGTCTTTATTATGTGTGCTAAGTTGTTTGGAAATGTGTCTTCTTCCGAAAAATCATGTGAAGGATGAAGAATAGCAGCTCCAAATCTCCTTCACACCCCCTGTTAGCATGTGTATCCTCATTGCAGGCAGGTAATCCTGTCTGCAGCTGGGATTTAAAGCAAGAAGGAAAGCAAACGGAAATCGTCGTGCTGGGGATGCATCCTGGTGTAGAGTCAGTGTGTCTCCTTTCAGACAAACCTCACTCACACTCTTCAAAGGCTGAGAGCTGTTTTCCGTCTTCTCTGTTCCCTTTTGTTCCTCGTCCTTGATCCTGAGCCAAACAGGAAAGGCTGGAGCCCCATGTCCTAGGTTGGACACATGGCATTTCCTCATGGAAAGCACCAGAAGTATTCTGCATCCCAAGGGGATGTAGACAGCCTTCCAACTCAGAGGTCCAGATCCCACCAACTGCAGCAGGCATAGGCTCCTGAGCCGTGCTGCACTGCCCGACCTCCACTCTGCTGTGCCCAGGCACATCCCAGCCTCCAGCACGGCCCCTGCTGGCATTTCAGAGAACTGGGCAAACACCATAACTTTGTACGCAAAGTGGCAATTTAACTCCTTTAGGACAGGTTTGCCCCAAAGCAGACCAGCCCAGCAGCTTGGGCTGTATGCTTAGAAAAGCCAGATCTCCTATGTGGGTCATTGATATCTTGTTAATCTTTTGAAAGAGCTATTAAAATATAGCCCAGTTAGCTCCAAAGTGGGGAACAACCTTATCTGAATGTCCAGCACCAGGGGCAAAGAGAAACTTTGTACCACAAGCAAAGCTCTGTGCTGGCCTTTGTTCTTTTGGAAAATGACTCTCTGCCCTTTATTATCTTACACAGGCTTCTCTATTTTCTCTCTGGGACAGCCTGATGGAAGGTAAGTGCTTTCAGTTTCTTCAATTTAATTTCTGCATACAAAACTGAGAGGCTGGCAACGTGGTTCATCAAGAGCCTTCAGTAGCACCTAGCCCTGAATTTTATTAACTTCGTGCACCGCCTTGCTGAGCTTAAAATAAGGCGTGTGATCAAGTAGAAAATCTATTTAACTCTGGGCAAGTAATATGGTGAGCACTTTCAGACCTCCACACATGCTCTATGTGCAGGAGACAATGCTGCATCGTGTCACAGCTAGGAATGTGTCTGGCACACTGAAGCCCAAAACAGAGGTACAGCAGCAGTACCATTGTGCATCTGATCATGGGCTTCTCCTAAGACTACACCTACAACTCTCAGTTCTGTTCCAAGCCAGGAGCTTTCTGCCACTCTGTGCCTTCATGTGCTTTGAGGATCCGTGGGTGACACTGTGGGTCATGGGCTGGAGAAGAAGTCATGGTGCTGGGATGCAAACCTCACAGAAGGATAGACAAAGAGCCTAGTTGTGGATGAAAGATGAAAGTCAAATGATTGAAAGCTGACTTTCCCCTGCAGCCTACAACTGCAAGGCTCTGTCCAAAGTGCAAGAAGGTTCAAAAAGTGTTTACAAGCCCATGCAAGTAAAAAATCATTAAAGGCTACATAGCATTAAGATGTTGATAAGAAAAAAGCTGTGATGAATACTGTGTGAGGATGTGTAGATTGGGTGAGGATTTGTACATCCTTCTGAGCCTACTTGGTCTACATGGAAGATTATGGTTTTATTGATAAGTTTAGTATTTTTGCAGGTAAGCCCTTCTCCTTTTCTTGATTTCAGTGGCTCTTACATCTGGGTTTATAATGTATATCTAATGAAGTATTATGTTGATTTTGGTCATTTTCCTGAAATAAAAAAAGACTTTTACTAGGCACACGTTATTCATCTGCATTCCTGTTCATTCCAGTGGCATTTTGGCTTTCAGGTCAAACTTGAAATTCCAGACACCTAGTAGCTCCTACAGCAGTGCTTCTTTCCCCAAATCAACATTGCCATGCTAATATCTATAGAAAACAAATTTCCAAATCTCTTGTGTGTCTGAGCTCAGTATTTGACTTCTTTGGCCTTAGAGTCATGCATTTGGGGTTCGCACACTGTTTACATACAAGTTTGCAGTCTTGTGCAAACGGGTTGGTTTGCCTTTTGATGGTAGAATATCCCTTTCACCATTTCTTCATTCATTTCCTCCCTTATGGTGTATGGTTCTTACATCTGTCTCTTCTCTATACCTACACTCTCCTACTCTCCATCTCCCTGCAACTCTTCACTCCTTCAGCCATCACAGTCCACCTTTGCCCAGTGTCCATCCCTCTGAGGGAAAGGTGCTGCAAAACTCCTTTTAAGTAACAGCCACAAAACTATTTGAAAGGCTTCCTGGCTTTGTTAATAGCTGGTCTCCCTTCCTTCTGAAGCTGCAGATACTCTCAGCCACAGCCCACTTGGAAGGGAGGAAATACTGTGAGGTCTCATCTCTGCAGAAGTAATTGGGGAATATCTCATTATTTAAAATATAGTCAGGATTTCAGCCTTGTAAAAATAACACTACAGTGATCTCAGAGCTGGAGACAAAAAGTATTTAGAAAGGTTATAGGAAAAGTCATCCTGCTTAAATTAGGACAGATTTCAGTCAGTCCCCAGAGGTTCAGAGAGCTTGAATAAATGCTGGGTACTTTCTGGCACTCTTGATGTGTGTTGGCAATAGGCTTTAACTCTGCACATCACTCATCTTGACAACTGCAGTCCAACAAAGTTACCTTGCAATTCAGGTCACCCGATGGCATCCTAATGCATCACTTTCCCACTCGGAACATTAGTCATGACTTGATCCAGTAAGGGTTTTGAAAACAGTATGACTGTCGATGTTGGGATATCTGTTCTCTCAGTAACAGAGAGCTCGTGTAAGCTAATGAACAAGGGGATATTGATCAGAAATCCATTGCTTGATTGACAGCTTTTGGCAATATGAAAACCTGCAGATGAAAGCTTGAGCAGTTTAAAAGATCACCCAGACCTCAAAGCTGATTTGAAGCTTTAAAAGTCAATCTCTGTCTATCAGTTATGGGGGGATTTTTTGTACTGCACAGAGGAAAGTTATTCTTTGAAAATTTGCATGCAGGATGTCTAATTTAATTTCATGTAATAGTCACATTTCAGTGACAAATGTCAGATCACTGCTTTTTATAATCACGTTAAGGTTTTCCAGCACTTACAGAGAATGAGCACTCTGATTTAGTAATATGTTTAAATCAATCAGTGTATCAGACTTTGTGCTTTAATTATGTGCTCAGATAAAAAAAAGTGTTGTTTTTGCTTTACTAAACTTATGGCTTGTTATGAATAATTTAAAAAATGGAATGGGAGCACTTCTTAAATAAGAGATGTGGAAGCCAAATAGTTATTTAGCGTCAAAGCAGTGATAAATATGAAGACACTTTTAGTTTGATGTCATATACCCAAGTCTGAGGTTTCTGGTCTTTGTTTTTCTCAGAGCCACCAGAAGAAGATTTCTTGCAAAACACAAATTACATCTTGGCCAGCTTGAAATTTACCACAGAGATGCACTTAAAAACTGTTTATAATGTGTCAACAAGTAATTTCGAAAGTGTTGTTAGTAAATGATTAATCCATTGATAAGAAATTATGCCAATGTAACAAAATGAAGTGTAAGTAGTCATTTCTTAACACCATACTTACACTAAGCAGTGGTTTAAAAACCAGAGTAGATGATTGTACAATGGCTTAGCAATTTGGGGCACATATTTTTCCTCTGTTGATTAAAGACAGTCCCACCAGCCTCTGTAAAGCATGCTGGTGCATTTGGAGTCCCGTTTTGACAGTCATAAGTCACTCCTAACCCTTCATAACTTCTAGCAGGTATATTTTTCCATAAAAAAGGCTACCCCATCCTTCAGAATACTTCTGTAAAGCATCTGTGGAATAAAAGCCAACACGCCCCTCTCAGATTCTGAAAATAAACAGGGGAAACAAAATCAGACTCCTTCAGAGAGTTCCCTCAAACTCAAGTTGTTTGCAAAACCTCCTCTCCAACAAAGTGAACTTGCAGGCTGCATTTCAGGCAAAACTTCCTTTTTGTTTTTCTTTCTTAACTACATCACATTAAATTTAATTTTGTTCACTGTAGACAATGTCCTTATCTTGCAGCAAGATCCTTCTGTTCCTTAGCAAGGCATATACTTCTGCAACACTTGCACATAGTCAAGACTCAGCTCCTGTGGAAATAATGAGCTGAGGAAAAGGAGTCTTGACTTGACATAGCAATAAATGAGGTGAAACTTTCCTTCGTTTTTTGGGGGGGTTTTTGTTGGTTTTTTTTGTGAGAAACGAGAGTTGGCATGTAGGAGAAAAAAAGAAGAAAAAGGTGATTCTATTTTAATATGAAATATAAAACATCCATTGTACAAACGTGGAATTTCTTTCTTTTTTTCAGAAGCAAAGAAAGAATAAAGATAAAGGCTGCAAGCGAATGAATGGGGAGAGAAAACTAAGATAATGCAGTCGATAATCAGTTCAAGGCAGAGCATTATCCATGGGGCCATCGGTCCGGCCCTAGGGGAGAACTTTTAAAAATGTCTCTGTATGTAGCATAGCTTTGCTCATTACCATACCTTGTCTTTGAAATGCTGGAGTGGCTTCCACCGACAACAGCTGTACCTGTGCAAGAAGCTGCCAGCCCACTTTAATCAAATGATCCCCCCAGTGTGGCTGGCAAAGCTGCAGGTCCCAGCAGGCTCCTGTGAGGACATTGGCTTCTGGAGGCTAGGGGCTGGTGGAGGTGAGGAGTGTCTGCTGACCCAGGTCCTTGCTCCCTGAAGGGGGTTTTGTGGGTTAGGAATCACACAGACATGCAGGTGCCTCGGGCTCTCCATCCTCCTTTATTGCTCTCAAAATGGAACTCTGTCCCCACACGCAGCAGGCACCTGCATGCTGAAGAGGGTCTTGCCTCATGATGCAGCAGCAGTGATGCTGGTGATCAAAGTGGTTGGACAAAGAAAGCCCCTTCTTCTTGTACAAATCTGAATCTCCTTTTCTTACTGTGCTGGCATCAGCCTCAGCATCTTCCCTGGCTGTAATGCCACATGGGGGCCTCCTTATGCCTATGCCTGCAGAGCCCCAGTTTGCATCCCCTCTGGGGCATCTCAGCTACCACTGCAGGAGACAGCTGAGCAGCCAGGGACCCAGTGCCCTTCAGGAGGGTCAAGAAGGGCAGCACTAGGGCCAGTGGTGCTCAAGGTGCTCATGCTGGGTGCTAGGTGAGCTCTACCTATGCCAAAAAACAGATGAATGGCACCTTTGGTCCTCAAGATGATGTAATCTCTAGACCCACTGACATTCCAAATGGGCTGAAAGAGAAGAGGACTGTCCATCTCAGGGAATAACTTTTTTCATGCCTTGTCTCTTTTCAGCAGTTTTGATCCTTCTGTTCTTTCACCCCCTTCTCACCCCTCCCTGCAGATGAGGATGATGACTATGAGTATTATGACTCCACAGAAAAGGAGCAGGACCCCAGCCTCCAATACCAGTCCTGGGAGGAAGTGACCGTTATGGAGACACCTATAGGTGACTTCAGTATCATACCAGGTACCTCTGAGGAGTGGGCAGGGAGGCAGGAAGGGGTAAAATCACAACCTTGATCTTGCAGTGTGAATGTGGCAGGCCTCGGCTGCCAACCTGCTCTCGAAATGCCTGCATCAAAGGGATAAGTTAGGAGGATTATTTGCAGTGTTCTTCTTTGTATTTCTCTTGTAAGGAGCCTGTGTTTTATCTCCAGGTTTCACAGGATGGATTCTGATCATGCAGAACATTTCTGATTGCTACTACAAAAAAAGCACAGTCTTATTTGTCTGTAGACACTGTAAGATATAATTGCTGTTTTCATGGGATATATGTTCTGTATTTATGCCAGGAACCAAATGTGGAGCAGGTTTCTTTTTTTTTTTTCCTTCTTTTATCAGTTGCAGGTTTTATTCTTTTCTTTTTCTGTTTTGCTAAACTTCAGGAAAACAGGAAAAGATCCTCGAGATTGCTCAGGGAACACAAAAGGCAAGACAAAGAAGCTACCTGTAACATTCCCTGAGTTATCCTCTGGTACAAAGCAAGCAGAGCTTATATTTGACTGTCCCAAATACTAATTGCTCCTGACAGTCAGGACTGCAGTGGAGAGGTTGAGTGTGATGTAGGGAGCAGTGTGCAAGTTACTGTCAGTAGGCACCTTCTCCCTTGAAGCAACAGCCAGCCAGGGGTATTGTAGAGTCTAATGGTGGCAGAGGGCTTTTCCAGGGGAAATTTAGCACCATGTTCCAAACAGGACAATTTCAAATCCAGATACCTCCAGACGAAATGCACAAAGGCAGACAGCCAGAGGCAAATCTACCTCTAAGCAAAGAAAGGGACTTGTGCCATTTCAGCTCCATAACAGACTCAGCTAAGAGAGTGAAGGAGCTCCAGACCCAAACCATGAGCCGTTACAGCTTGCAATAAACGCTGCAGCAATTCACACTGCTCCTGTGGCTGCTGAACTGATGCATAAGTACCGCATATGTTACATGGGGTGCTGTGCCCAAGTAGGCAGCCTTCTGCAGTCAGAAAATGCAAGAAGAAAAAGCAGATGATTCAGGCTGAAAAATTGAAAGATGTCCATCCTTACTTCTGCAGACCCTTGCCTCTCTGATCCCTGCAAGAATGGTGGTAAGTGTGCACCCAAAGGAAGCAGCTTCAGCTGTGTCTGCCCCAAGCCATATGGTGGGACCACATGTGAAAAAGGTAATGGCTCTTTGGCTAACCTGCACTCCTTATTTTGGCACTTAATGTTAATGTTACAACTTTATAAACCCACTGGTTGCTGGACTGAGGGTTCTGACAGCCCACTGCAGTCATGTTTATAGATCTTACACTTAGCACTTCATCCAGACGAAAGTATGTCTGAATAGCATCCAGTAAAATAGACTTCAGGAGTGCAGAGACTACTCCTCTATCCCCTGCTGGGTAGGCAATGGGGAGCTGCTCACTGGCACCACAGATATTTTGCCATAAATACAATGAATGAGAAGAGAAATCCCAAATCCACACTTGTCAAATGAAAGTTCCCTTGTGGCATCAGGAGAAAGCATCTTCCCGTGATCCAAGCAAGGGCACAGCTCTTGTGTACACACAAATGCTGATGAAGTGTTTTGTGTCTCTGTTTTTCACAGTGGAGAACATGTGTCTAGACACAGACTGCCACACTGGTGACTGCCTGGTTCTATTAAGCCCACCTTACTTTAAGTGCAGGTGCAAGCCTCCATACAAGGGATTCTTCTGCCAACGTGGTGAGCATTCAGCAGGACACGGAGAGAATTGTGGTGGGGCACAGCTGGTCTGCAGTGGGAAATCACTTGCTGCCACTGCAGAGGGTGGTCCTCCCCTAGTCATGCAGCCTGAGTCTGCTGCAGCTCCTGTCCATGGGGCTGACTGGTGATGAGTTATGCTTGGTTTGCCAGGTGGTGGTTCAGTCACTGGTAAAACACCTGGTGACACACATTTTTCAAGATTTCATAAGAACTCGAACACAACAGGCTAATGGGGAGCTCTGCCCAGTTTTCATTGGACATGAGACTGGCTGGATAGTGCTCAGCAGATTAACAAGGCTCTTCTGTGTTTCCCACATTGACAGCATCCAAACAGTGTCGTCCTAACCCTTGCAAAAATGGAGGTACCTGCATACGGAACAGACGCAGATCAAAATTCACCTGTGAGTGCCCTGAGCCTTTCAGGGGGAGATTCTGTGAGATTGGTACGTCACAATTCCAGGAGAGGGGTAGGGGTGGAGCCTCCAGACAGCCAGGGCCTGGCTTCACCCTGCAGCCAGACTACCTGGTGCTGTCACTGCACCAAGTGCCTGACTATACCTGGGCACTGGCCGTCCTGGGGAGAGGGTCAAGGAAGAGGCTGACTTCGGCAGCCACTGTTGGCAAAGGGGCTTGAAACAGTTCCAATAACCGGTATTTTCTTTGTGTGCTTTGACAAGGGCCCGCTGGTACATAGCAAGTGAGCACACATTTCCCAGGGGTTGTACATGTCACATGGGGAAGAAATGTCAGATTTTCTTTAAACACTCGAAATCTGATGTAGTGAAGATTCATGCCACATTGCCTGTGACTCCCCAGGCTGAGGGGGCTGCTTCTGATGGGTGGCCAAAGGTGTGGGATTACCCCAGCTTGCTGCATGGAGAGCCTTCTGCTTCTGCAACATCAGTGTGGGCACCACACCCCACACAGGTTTCCAAGGAGAAGGATCTTTTTCTTTCTCTTTTAAAAGCTGATTGCACTTCAAACTCCATTAAACCCCACATACCACTAAGTGTTCCACATTGCAGGTGCCTTGTCCTTCACCTCACCTACAGGTTAGGTTCACAACCCTGTAATCTCCTTTTGGCACATTAATTGCCCTAACATAACAGCAGTTCTATGCCCACTTCTGTAGGATCTGTCTAGTCCTACTGAAAACAGTTCTTGCACAGGCTACCAGTGGAGAGATTCTGCTTTGGAATTAAAATACCTTTTAACTTCTAGGTCTTTACCAAGCAAAGAGGTTGTAGTCATTTAAAGCCAATCAAGCTACAACATGGACAGATATGGGGACATTGCTCTTATTTCTGGTCTATGTACAACATAAAACAGCATTACATGGCCCAGTAGATTCTTCTGATCTCCATATAATGAATGCAGGACAAGGAGGTCAAGGAAGAGGAACCACTTCGGGCAAAGATGAACACAAAAGTAATTTTCATATGAGCTTTGTCTTCCTACAGAACCAGATGATTGTTATGAAGAGGACTCCTCTGAGTACAGGGGAAGAGTGAACCAAGCAGCAGATGGCAGGACCTGCCTGCACTGGAATTCCCACCATCTCTTGGACTTCCCTTTTAATGCCTTCATGGAAGATGCTGACTTTTATGGCATTGGTGATCACAACTTCTGCAGGTAATATTTTGAAGAAGCAGCAGCTGTAGGGTCTGTGTCGAAGAGACCACTGAGGACAAATTGCTGTAGAGTTTGACCAGCTGATGGTGTTAATATCTCGCATCTCTCTAGACACTACCTGTCAATAGAACACCAGAATGTTAGAGATGCCTTCTCTTTTTCTTTGAACCAGTCCCACCATTTTATTTATGGTTAAGATAGGTATGGGGATAGTCATGTGGCAGAAGCTCCTCCTTTATCTCAAGTATCTTCTTTGTCAAATCTTATGAGAGTGTCTTTGGAAGTTTGGATCTCATATGGGAGGATGTGGCTGCTCCCCTAAGCAACCTCATCTCCTTCATTGGTTTCATGGAGATTTCTCCATTTCCACTGGCTGATTCTCTAAATTGTTCCCTTCAGGAATCCTGATGACGATGAAAAACCCTGGTGCTATGTCAGAAAAAAAAAGGAAGTAGATTGGGAATTCTGTGATGTTTCACCCTGCTCAGGTAAAGAATTAGAGGTGAGCCATTTGGCAGCTTGTATGTGGTCCAGAGCAGTGATCCCTCTTGCTTAACTCCTCCAGTCTGATGTTATCTCTGCAATAGACATCTGCTGTCACTTCCAACACAGATGTAGAGCCAACAGAAAGCCAAACAGACCCACCTGAATCAGATGAAACATTCCAAACATGTGGACAACCAGAAGTTCCTGGGACACTCAAGAAGATCTATGGTGGATCCAAGGCTAGAGCTGGCAAACATCCCTGGATGGCATCTGTGCAGATGAAGACTCCAGATGGGAATGAACATTTCTGTGGTGGAGTGCTAATTAAATCATGCTGGGTTCTTACTGCTGGGCACTGCTTTGAGTAGGTGCATGTCCTACAGTTAGGGTAGATAAGTGTGTAAAAATCAGGACAGTTAGTAAAGACACCTTGGTATCCAAATTATTTGCAATCAAAATGATTGCTGGAAATCAAATTGAAAGGAAAACACATATGAGGAAAAAATGGACACGTAGATAAAAATGTTTATATAGTTGAAAATTACGCTTCCTGGAATAACTGACTTGGGCCCCACTAACCTAAAGTGAGCTAACACAGTTGTGTGAGAGGAGTAAAGCAGGAAAATAACAGATTTTTCAATGTATAAAGGAAGAAGTCTATGAAAAGAGGGTATATTAGGATACCATAAGCAACATCACATATTACATCAGAATTAAATCCTTCAAAACAACCAAAATAATGCATTTTGCTTTCACTTGTTTCTGTGTCAGCTACCTTCAAATATTACATTTCCTTTAATATTTTTATTGAATTATTGGAAAACACCAGCCTAGGAAACAGGTAAATTACAGTCTGGAGATCATTCCAGCTAATTTCAAATATGCTCAGACAATGGCAAGAAATTGTCCTCCCATGGCTCCATGAGCTACCACTCATCATCACAGCCACAGTAAGAGAGTGTGTGAATACTGCTACTCTCCCCTAAAATGGAAAGAAAACATGCAGCTTTAAATCCCTTTATTTCATGATTGTAACAAGAGGATATACATTTTCCAACACCACTCCTTTCCTAATGAACCATTCCTGTAATGATCTTAGGAAATCTTCTGGCCATGCTTGACAACAGCAAGCAATATCTTGTCTTCCTGGTACTGAAAGTGCAGGGTTTCATCACCACTGACAGATAATGTTCTGTATGTGATTTATTTTTTTCTTTTTTTTTTTTGCAGAGATATGAGAGAAAATATTCAAGTAGCCCTTGGAAAGCAAAACCTCAAGAAGAAAGAGCTTCATGAGCAAATATTTGATGTGGAGAAAATCATTATCCATGACAAATACAGCGAAAGGAATGGTGTCCCATACAACGATATTGGTAAATCCCTTTTGCTGAATACTCACATGGCTCTCCTCCAACCTCAGTTGTTTGACTCACCTGTCTCCAACTAAAACCAGTGTAAAATTCTCATTGAGACTACACTCTGGAAGTAATTAGCACAAATTGTGGTCTAGGCCCATTTGAATCTTTGGGATGTAAATTGTGGTGAGCAGGCAGAAGTCACTGTGTAGGAGGAGCAGAACAACAGGGACAGGTCTTGCATGGACAGCAAATGGCACATGGGGAACATGCAGCTTTGTGTGGGGTTGTGTCACAGGCTGGTAACAATGGTTAGGGAGTAAATTTAGCTCCAAATACTCTTTATTGTTGTTTATCTTCTCTCCAGCTCTACTTAAATTGAAGCCAGTTGATGGTTACTGTGCAGTGGAAACAAAGTATGTGAAAACAGCATGTCTCCCGAACTTCCTCTTCCCTGTTGGGACCAACTGCTTCATTTCTGGATGGGGCGAGACAGAGACAGGTACTTGTGGGCTCCCTGGATTTTGGTAGGTACTTCAGTGGCAAGATGGGCTGGTGCTTTCAGTTGCAATTGCCAGGCCCAAACATAAACTTAGGCACTAGTGAAACTAAGACATGGAATTCAAAAGTAAGGACAGCTAAAACATGCCACTGAAATTACTCATTAGCAGAAATCTCCAACTGCTACCCCAACCCAACCTGTCAGAATTCTGAAAAAAACTCCTGATGCATCCTTTTGCTTGCCATCTGACTCACTATGTCATGGTTTCATCTGAAGCCAGCAACAGAAGCAAGAAGGTATCGAGAGAGGCTATTGTATAGCTTGTGTGTTTCAAGATAGGACCAAGAAAAACAGGAACTTTCACATGGTTTCCAGGCCATTGTATCAGATAAAGCTTTTCAGAAGCAGCATCTGGATCTTTAGATGTACTGAAAAATTAAAAAAAAAAAAAAAAAGAAAGCCAAAGCTTTTCAAGTTCAACCAGCTCTATCCCAAACCTCTCTTGCCCGCAGTAAATCCTAAGGGGAGAAATTACTGCGCTTAAAAAAAGATAATGGCAATTTTCTGAAAAATGCATTTTCTCATGTTCTGATTGATGTGTTGCTGTAAAGCAGCAGAAGGAAAATGTGTCACTGAGGCTGCAGTAGGTGTCCTAGTACTTTGTGACTGATGCAGCCTGATACGATACATAGGACCAAGTTCTCCCTTCTGATGTAACACTCATTTAAGTCCACAAGAGACAAGCATGTTCCTTTGATCAGAATGCACCAACAGAATTTAATGGACTTTTTTTTTAAGTTCCAAATAAAAATTCTCTCTTAAAATGGGTACGGGGAATTTTCCCCCCCAACAAAAAATATCAAGTACCCTGTACGTGTTCAGACTAGATGTCTCCTTCTTTGAGCAGAGCTATTATTAGCATTTCAGGAAATCACTGCAGAAATGGAATATTTCCTGAAACTCAAGTAGAATCAAACTTATAAACCACCTTTAATTATCTACAGATGTAGTGCTTTGAAACTCTGGCTACTGCCTTTAGATGTCAAGTTATGTCTTTAGATTCACTGTAATTAATCATTGCCCTTAAATATTGCATGATTTTCAGTTTTCATCTGTTTCATTAGCTTGCATGTTAAAACATCTAATGACACCAGTCTGAGAACTGCTGAGCAGCTCAAAGTCCCATGGGGACTTGTGGGAGCTGCAGATAACCAGGACCTTGAAAAAGCAGGATTGTACAGATAGAGCTGATTGGAGCTAAATTCTGAATATATGACTTTGCTTTTATTCAGGCAACAAATCAGTGTCCTGAATGAAGCCTCTAACCCTTAACATTTCAGACAGATAGTTCTTCTCTTTTCAGGCATCCCCCTCCTCTTCCCCCATCCCATCTATATGGCAAGCAACTTCATATTTTGAGTAACGACAACATGTAACAGGACTGGGAGAAAAGTGACTCTGTTTTTGATGCATATCCCATAGATGAAAACTCTGATCAGCTGCTCGATACCAAGGTCAAGCTGATTTCGCAGAGGAAATGCAATGAACGTAAATTACATAATAATTTACTGGATGAAAGCATGTTTTGTGCAGGAAAACTCCGAAAACCCGGAATTGATTCTTGTCAGGTTTGTTGCTTATTCTGCATGAACACTAATTTTTTGTGTAGAGTTGGGCTATGCAGAGTAATAGCTTTGGCGAGTTGCTGCATATGTGTCTGTTTCACACATCAGTGTGTGTCAACGGCCTGTTTTCACTACACTTTGAGATGTACATCCCTAGAGCTAATATTATCACTGTTATCTACAGGCAGATCTATGGAAGATAGACACCAGCCTGGAAAGTTTGGCTTCTGAGGCATTTTGTTGTAACAGGCTGAAAAATTTCCTTTTTTCCTCGATTTTATTATGGGCTCTGCCATGAGCACCAATTCTAATCTGCTTTTCACTGTCAGAGCTGAGGCTTACTGGGAGTCAGTATTGATGTTTCTTTTCATTACAGCTACTGCAAACAGGAAGCAAGTTCATACTTATACCACTGAAAGGCAGGAAAGAATTTGAGCAACACTTCCTAATGTGCAGACTACCACTATAAAGCATACTTTACAATAGAAATCACAAACAAACCAAAAAAAATTAAACCAATCAAGTCAGAATAAGGCTATTTAAGGGGTGTGAGACATTAAGTTCTCAGGTGTGCCAGGGATCATATCTTTATCTTTCTGAGTTCAGGTTCTGAATCCCTTGTACTTTCATGCCTGGGAAATTTCATGTGACCTTGTCAGACGTACATCACAGACTGGAACAAACAGAAACTGGCATCTAAAAAGTCTGGTATCATTTGTCCTGGTTCCAGAACTGCAAGTCTACTCAGGGACTAAGCAGCATCTGATGGTACATCTGATGGCACTGCAGCTTCAAGAAAAGAGAGGGAAGTATTCTGATTTTGCTGCATGTTTTGAACATGTGCTTTCTTTCCTCAGGGAGACTCCGGCGGCCCACTGACTTGTGTGGAAAATGGCTCCTACTATGTATATGGCATTGTGAGTTGGGGTGATGGATGTGGGTTACAAAACAAGCCAGGAGTTTATACCCAGGTGACAACATTTCTCAGCTGGATTAAATCTGCAATTCAGGCTGCATCGAGGTTACATCATTAGGAGAGAATGACAAATGGTAAGCTTGACATATTTATTATTTTTATCACTTCCCCAACTGCCTTGTCTTTGACCAAATATATTTCTGATATTTTTCATGACCTACACAGGGCACTCCTCATCACTGTCTTGAAAATAGCATTGGAGTGTTTGCTAGAATGTCAGTGACAGTTTTTCTAATGTGGGCTTTGAAATAAGCCCGTATTTTGTAGCAAAACAGAGCAAAAAGTTAAACAACTCCAGTTCTTCTCTAATATCAGTGTTTCTAGCTCTGCTTTTCAAACCATGAAAATTCTACAGGCTCAGCTGCTGCCAACGATTCCTTCTTCTCCTTATGCTCCTGTCTAAGGTGTATTTTTTCTGCATTCATTGGACTCTGACACCTCAAAGCTATTGGTGTGTTCTTCAAGCCAGTACCATTTTTCACATACATAAAAATCACCATGTTCCTGAGTCTGCAAGACTGAAGTCATTGGAATTAGAATCTGAGGAGGAAGGATCAGGAAGATTAGAATCTGAGGAGGAAGGATCAGGAAGAATTCCTTTTAAAAGTACTTTTGTAGAACAAATAACCACAAATTCTGTGTAATTTTTACCCAATGATTCTGCATAGACAATTGAAAAACAAGAGATTGGTATTAATATATAAAGAATAGATACATTTTTGAAGAGCCAATTCCTTAAAATAGTAACGTCCCAGTCATCTAAATTCCAGGGTTTACAACCTTCTCTAAGCAGCTGCCTAATCTATCAATAGCTAATATCCCTATTGCAATAATTTCTAAAAGTGTAATTTCAATTGTTTGTTTGTTTGCTTGTTTGTTTTGGAAGGTTTGAAAAAGACTGAAGAACTAACTGTGATCTGAACACTTCCTGATAATCTAGAGCAAATTTCCTGATGTCTCCTAGAAGACCTGACCTTGGCTAGTCAGTGATAAGTTTGCTCCCCCTGGCCTTTGTCTCATTCATCTGTCAAGCCGCCTGGATCACACTTTTGTATTCTTCAGGTTAATGGTGCCAATAAACCAGGAACATAGAATCTCCAAAAATTACAAGTATGGAATAAGATTCATCTGATTTATTCATTACAAATTATTTCATATGCTACCATCTGTGGTACAAAGCTGAGCCTGCCAGTCACCTAGTACTAATTTCATTTACAGCTCCAAATAAATAGCATAATCTGTAATACATACAGTAATAAATCACAAAGTATCCACACAAAAAAAATCAGTTATAAATTGCAGTGTTTCAGTAGCTTTTTAAAACAGAAATTTCTTAAATACCATCTATTATGTTTCCCAGAAAACTGGAAAACCTACAGAATTTTCAGGTCAAGACGAAAATCTACTTGTGCTATGTCGTGTTTCCATTTAATTCTGATACATCTGCATTTGCCTTCTCTTGACTTGCAGAATTTCAGAAGCATCAGGGTTGACTGCAACTTGCTGAAATCTTTCTGTCTCCGACTGGTCCTGTAAAATCACACCCAAATAAATTGTGAAACCAGCCAGTGGACAGAAGAGGTTTTTAACTATTATTCTATAAAAATATTTGCATATTAAAAATTACCACAACTGGCAAACAAATGAATAAAATCTAAAACTGCTCTGCACTGAGCAAAATTTCTACAGTGGAGAAATGTAAAAACTGGACCTGTTGAAGTAAGTTAGATACTACACATACCAAAGGACTAAATGTGCTCCTAATTGCTACTTTTAGTGCTAAATAAAAAGCAAACCGGAAAACACCTGAGTTCTACATGGATTGCACACCTGTAGGTTCCCCTGGGACCATCAAATCATTATCATACCTAGGACTTAAGAAGATAAGTAGTTCCCACTGCCTGCATTACTCAACCATAGTTTTCATTTATTTCCTGAGTAACTTTTCAAATGGGAACATAAATCATGGATATTCACTGTTTCTCTTGGACTGGATTATTATTTGACTTCTTGCTAAAGTTAAAAATTAAATGTAACAAGTATTTGAAATGCAGTGCTTCTCTTTTATTGTAATTTAATGCTTCCTAACTTCAAGGGCTACAGGTCCCTGTTTGGATTTCTCCTGTCTTGTGTTGGGACACTGCAGATTGGGAGTCATCCCTGGGGAGGAGGAAAGTCTGGAAATCCCAGTTTTTAATTTCTTTAATCTTGGGCTGGGCAGATATGGAGGAGACTGGATCATTCCCCCTTTGCAAAAAGCTTCCCACAGCACACATTATGCTGTTAGGAATCTACACTCAGCCTGTGAATATGGTTGCCAGTGCAGATTATGTGGCAACACATGGTGTCCTGCTGAAATTTGGAAAAAGAATGGGAGTTGCACAAGGAGTCCCTTCCACCTCTACTTCTGCTTTCCACGGAGATATGAGGGCATTTGGAGACCTGACAACATCCACAAGTTAAGGGAAACACATCCCATCATAAAAGTAAATGCCATTCTGTGGCACTTCCTAGTCCCTACAGGAATTCCTCAGCCATGACATTGCCAAATTCCCTTGGTAGGTTCCTTCAAATTAAGATATACACTCAGCCACAAAGCTTCATGATGGAAGTGTACATATCCTGTCTCAATAATAGGGAGAACTGTAGACTCCAGGGAACATTCAGAAGTGTTAAACAGGGTGTGTGCCGATAGAGAGCAGAGCTATTGGGATTTGTGAGAATAATATTTTACTCTACTTACAACTCCAGTTCTGCACTGAGCAGCAGCACCCTGCAATCCCATTTCCCGGAGGTACGCCAGCTCAGCAGCTCTTCTTGCCATTTCGACCTTGTGAGAACCTGGGGGAGTCCAGCCAATGCCTCTGAGCCAGTTCAAGTCAGACTTGTATTTTACCTGAGAGAATGAAACATACACCAGTGTGTGTTGTTTTGTTGGGCTCTAATCAGATCCCATGCCCTGAGTATTCAAGAGAGAGCATATAAACAACTGAATCAATACCAAGCAGATTATTCATTTTAGCAAGCAGACTGTAGTTCTTCCAAGAATGTGATGTTATTGATAAGTAAGGTCTGAGAAGAACATTACCACAAACAGCCCCTAGCACATGGAAGGACCACGTCACTCAGCTGTACTTACATCACTCTGCAGCTTGTAGGCCTGCTTTGCGTGTTTCACATTCAGCTGCTCAGGATCACAAGTGTATTGGTGCAAAGGCTGCCTGTAGTTAACATTGCTTGCAAGCTGCTGGCTTCTCTTGGCATGGAGGAATCCTGGCTGGTTGAGGTAACTCTGGAACTGTGCCCTGTTTTGGGCATAATCACTCTTGTATTGGATGTCACTCTGGAGTTTCCCCACTCTGAGGACATGTCTGATTTTGGGGTCATCATTTGCAGTGAGGTATCCAATCTGCTGGCCTCTGTCTCTCAGGAAGGCTTCTCTGTATTTGTACTGCAGGAAGTGCAGAGGAAAATCTTGTTTTCACATTCACATTACTTTCAAATTCTGTTACCCTTCCCTTGCTATCAGTTATGCTGTGGTAGCACAAAGTAGTGCACAAAGACCAGGGGTTTGTTGGATATCAAACTAAATCTCCTAATTTAACAAGACACTTTAGAAGAATGACCTTTATGCTCATTTTTAAAGGAGTGGAAAGACTTAAGGGGGACAAAGTGCTCATTTCTCAAAAGCAATCAGAAATCCTCTTGTTGCACCTTTGGGCACACCCAATACACAGGTCAAGCAATGAAGGTCCTTCATCTTTTGCTTTCTTGCTCACAGTGGTCTTCTGTGTTCAAAGATGACCCACTTTAGTCTAGACCATGTTTTAACTATTCATAGCCCAGTACCTATTTTATTTGACTACATCATAGTATGGCTCCTTCCCAAGAAAAACACTTGGGTCATGTAATAGAGCAGCCTGGTATTGGACAGTATTAATGGCAGCCTTTAGATGGAAATCTTTGCACTTAATCACCACTTGGTTTCACTGAATCACCACTTTTCCACACCAGATCAAAGCTCACTTATGTCAGAATTCACCCATTTTTACAGGTTGGGATGGCATGGGAAGAGGGTTGGAAAGTGTTTGAAGCTGAATGATTCTTACATCGCTGGCAATCTCTCTTGAAGCCTTTGCTGTCTGGAATGGGATAGCATCAATCCTAAAGTCATAGCCAGATGCCCTTGTCTGTTCCCAAGATGTTTTATACAATTTCTGTGTTGAAAAGAAAAGAACGAAACAGTCATTTCCCCCTGCAGTTTCTTAAACGCAGTCCCATAACTGCAATAATAAATGTTTTATCCTACTGAGCTTATTTGTATCAAGAATCATCAGTACCATCTCCAAGGTTTTGATCCAGTTCTATAGCTATAGCACTTCAACTTCTTTTCTATTCACCATAATGATAAAATGCCTCATCTGAAAAGTGCCACCAGGGTTTCCTTTTGTACTTGAATGTGGTTGGTTTTGATGTGATTTAATTTCTATTAGAAACTGTGATGCATCAGTCACATCAATATTGCATTGATATTGCCCTTATTCTCTCTTTTGATGCATCCACTCACAGTGTCTTGGGTTTCCTGGCATCATAATTTCAATACCAGTTATTTCAAGCTTTTCAAATGATCCCTGTCTCTATTCCCAGCCACATGTGGCTTCATTAACTCATATGGAATAACAGCCAGTTCTAACATATTTAATGTGACTTTGAGGATGTGAAACACATTTACATCCTGAAGAGAAGTTGCTCTAGATTTGGTTCTTCTTCCATTAGTAGCTCTCTTAAAATAGCTCCAGGTCTGCAGGTCCTGCTCCATGGTCACGGTATCTTAGCTGACACTTTTGTCTGTCCCTTTTTGATTTTATTAACTTGCTTTCTGTAAGTCTTTGAGTCATCCTTTCTGGGTTTTGTGATCATATGAATATAAGCACAAAACCCACTCCACATTTTAAAAGATAATCTTCTGCAGTACTAGGTGGTGCTAAATTTGAAGGTACACTGAGATGTGAGAAATCCTTCAAGACAGCCTGGGTAGAAGCAATGCAAGCATCACTGCACACCCTGCTAACAGGTCTGTGGCTAATCTTTCATCTGTGTGCAATCTTTGCACACAATATTTGCCTTTTTACCTTCTCTATCACTTCAAAAAATGTAAATCCTATTTGTTTCTTTCACCTTTAGAGCACCTATCACCAAACAAGGAACTCAAAGCTTCTTACAAACTAAGGTCATTCTGACCCTACAGGTAAAGACAGCAGCTATTTAATGAGGAAATAGGATATTAGGAATAGACTGAGTTCCTCTGTATGTGATAATGTGGAAACAAATTCTCTTTAAACCAATTCCACTCATTGATTCAGTTACATCCAGACTGATGACTGTTGTTGAACTATGCCCACGTTCAACACAGTTTTGCAGCTTCAGAAAGGTAGATTATACAGTCAAGGAAAGAGGATTCTCCCTCCTCCCTCGCCTAAACATAAGAAAAATATTTTCATTTATAATTAACCATAGCCATACTGAGGGTCTGAAATCCTTAATAATAGCTTAGTGCTCTGGAATGTTAAATGAATTCTCAAAAGAAAAATTAATAGACTTTTCCTGATTCCTCCAGCCCAAAACTAGAAACATGTTGGCTGTTCACATCCTCAGACTTTCCTTAGTTTTTGTCAGGCTCAGAGAATCTGGCTTCTACATACTTGAAGGGTTTTATTCCCAAGCAAATTTACCAAGTCACCTCCCCAAAGGAAAAGGTTTACTTACATCACTGATGAGAAGTGCATTCTGGCGGGCTCGGATAAAATCAGGATGATCAGGAGGCAGAGTGTACCTGTGCCTGGCTTCGGAGCCTCCAGCCTTGTACAGTCTCTGTGGAGCCAGAAGTCATTGAATGCAATTGATACTGGAAGCAATGTTGAAATAATTCTTTTATGCATTATAGCACATCAAAAGTTAAGATAATTTATACATTAAAATGAAACCTACGTCACTGCACTGGAGGTAGCTGGTTTTGGCATGAATCAAATTTGGAGAGTCAACCACGGCAGTGAACTTCAAGCTTTCTGGCTTCTGACGATACTTTACCTGAGAGGTGAAGGAGGCAACAAAAACAAAGGAAAAAACCCCACAAGATATTTCTGTTAATGACATGTGACAATTCCAAGTGTGTGATAACTGGAGTAAAACATAAAAGACACTTTTTCGAAGCCTCTTTTCTGCTTTAGTCTCAGTTGCTTTTTCAGCTAGGGACTAGGGAAGACTCTGTATAACTGCTGTGGTGCCCAGGCACCAAACTTCTTTGTGTGTGCATATGCAAGAAGGACTTGCCACTGAAAATTCACATGGAAAAAGCTTTTGAACACTACACTTTTGATAGCTCATAATTTTTCTCCATTAATACATGATACTGAGCAGGCAAATGCCCCTTCAGTGTGTTGTCAATGCTGTAACTTTCTATATAACTTCCATAACCACCTGCTTAGAATTTCATAATAGAGTTTACTGCAATTATTTATTGCTACATGTTTTGCTTATACTCTTGTGTTTCATTTGGAATGGAAAATATTCAGCAGGTGTCACACAGTGGACTTGTGTCTCCCATACTGCTTCTTGGTAACTTACACCTTGTATAAACAGGCTCCCACATCAAAAGGAAATGATAAGCTACATTCGTAAGTGTCATGTAACGAGGAGCCTTGATGGTAAACAATTCCTACAGACTTGCTATCCCATGAAAGATTTATCAGTTACCTCGCTGATGAGCTCTCCAGCCTTCTTTACACTTTCTATCTGCGGAGATCTCAGAGCCATCCAACCAACTCCTTTCATGAAGTTCAGGTCTGATTTATAGCGATGCTGTTAAAAATGAAAATCGTTAACTATCAGTTTTGTATCCACAGCTATTAAGGTTTTTTTTAAAAACTCCCTGATTCATATTCACATTTTGAGGTTTTTCATTTGCCATGCACATATCAGATCATGAAGCCAAACTGTTTGCATTTGTTCGTTCCACCAGGAATTAAATAATGTATCATATGCAAGTTACAAGAGAAGGCCCCACGAGTGAATTAGTATGACTCAAAGCAGTAAGTAATAACCTGTTTGTACTGGGCGTAAAAGAACCTCTTTTGAAATAATTTTCTGAGGTGAGTTCAAGTCAGGAATACTAATTATTTTATCTGGTTCATGCTTCCTCATTAACCTCATTTCTAGGAGGACACATTACTCTTTCTTTGCTCAGATTAAAGGCTTGCCTTTACCTCCTAATCTAGTAAAGAAAATCAGGCAGACCCAATAAAAAGTGGAAATCGGTAAAGTATCTGCAATCCCAACAATCTGACTTCAGAGTGATGGTGGCTCACTGTGTCACTTTAATACAATCATCCATTTTTCAGTTTTTTGTTCCCCCTCTATGTGTAAAAGAACATGACAACAAACTAGCTCATGTGATGTACTTTACTAGATAGTGAGGGCATAAGACAAACCATTTTCCTCATTTCACTGGTTTGCTAACTTGGTGGCTCCAAAAGCAAAGAGCCAAGTGCTGAGATTCTCACTCATCTTCTGTTCTCTGTGGGCAAGCTCTGAAGTACATGCAGTTATGGTCCAAGGACTAATTCCCTGGAAATGCCACTTTCATATAATGATAACCACTATTACATACCAGTAAATAGTAAAAAATCCTGCCTTCCTGGATCTAACTACCTGTATGTCATCTGTCAGCCATTATAAGAGAAGGAAGGAAGGAGAGTTGGAAAAGCAAAGAACTACATTTACCAATAGCTTCTGCGCCATTCCAAGAATATCTCAAAAATCCTGGCAATGGGAAGTACATTTGGGATACCAGAGAGCAAGTACACTGAGTAAGAAAGAAGGTTACAATACTGCCAGTGCTTTGAAGGCAAATTTAGTATGGATGTGGCCCATGCTGAGATTCCATCACTTCTGTCATCAAAGTTTGTCTCAAATTACATTTTTGTGTGAGCAATTTCTGCAAACACATTGGGGAACTTGTTATATTATATGGTCTTTTCTGTTTGAAAAATTACCTTCTTAATAACTCTTCTTACATATCTCAATTCTGAGCATTTAACCTCCTGCTCAAAGGGTTCTGCATGTAGAACAGTGGCTGTCAAATCGCTGACTGGCTGTGATCCAAACAGCTGAGAGATGGTTGTGGGTATCCCTCAGCTCTAAGATAAGTAACATGGACCACTGTGGTTTTCTATCTGATTCATAACAGGAGAACCTCTGGTTCACATATACTCCATATGTGAGGAGCAATCCGAAATCTTGATGCTGCACATACATAAATATACAAATGGTCTTTCTAAAAACACCTCCAAAAGTCAATATACAATTCGCACCAGTCACTCAAAGCCTTGATATTGCTAAATTCAATTTGCTGTTAACAGAAAGAAAGACTTTACCTCACTCTGCAGCATGTGGGCTCTTTTGGCCCACTTCATTTTCATGTCTTCTGGGAGGGCTGTAAATTCATGGAGTCTCCTCCTGTAATCTTGATCACTCGCTAAGGCCTGGGCTTTCCTGGCATGGACAAGATTCACCATGTCCATGGGTAGATGATACTGAGACCATACTTCTTGGGATCCCTTCTTATACTCTTGTTCACTCTGTAATTTGGCAGCATGCAAGCAATGAAGCAACCTGGTGTCATCATGAACGCTTCTGACACCAATGTGTTTTCCTCTCTCCATCACAAAGTTGTGTTTATATTTGTACTAAAAATAAAAGAAAAAAGGTAAAAGTGAAATGTTTCAAACTTAGACTGGCTACTCTAGCAAACTAACTTAGGATAAGTCACTGAAACATCTGTTTTCTGTAAAAGCAGTCAAGTTATGTAGCACTAGAAAGTAATTGTTTGAATATCCCATTGCTCTGAAATTTAAATACCATAGTACTTGCAACATTAAAATTACGCACATCTCAATACATTTTCTAAATATGCCCGAAGCATTGATCATTTTAACCTCAAATCATGTATTTTATTATCTCTGAGAGTTTTATTCTTATCACTAGGAATGAGAACATAAAAGAAACAAACAAAAGACTGAAGAAAAAAAAATCTACACAAAAGTGAAACACTGCACTCTGTAGCCTTCAGATTTGCAAATGCCACCCAGCTATTTTAAAGAGTAAATTCAGTTTTCCTGGAAAGAATAAGAACCAGCAACCCCTCATTCTCATCGTAGCTGGGACTATGACTCTCCCTATGATCTTGCATTTATCCTCTCTGTGAAATAGTGATGATGATGATAATGCTTATTTATATAGCATCAACAGGGTGCTTAGAACTTTAAAGGGAAGGCCTGGGCCCTGAAGAGTTCATAATGTAGTTGAAATGGGATAATAACACTTATCTACCACACAAGAGAGTTGTGGGGATTAAATTACAGCAGCTAATGTTTATAAAGTGCTTCCAAGATGAAGGGCCAAATTCAGATCTGTTGTAAGTGGATGTAATTCTATTATGGACTTGTACCATCTTGAGCAGATCTGAAGCTGTAACCTAAAGCACTCTGCAAAATGTGGTTAAATATACATTATAAATAACAGCAAGAAATGGTTGCTTCATAAAACAAACACACATGAAATATATTCATATTTTATCACATTAGATATAAAATATGCAATTAATACTACAGAAAATGAAGACTTTTTAAAATATATTTAGCTTCATCATCAGTTTTGTATAGAATTTAATAAATTTCTTGTGAGGAAAGGGTGAACTTAGGCCTTCTGACAAATGGACACCACCATGTCTGAGTGTTTTGTAAACGATAATACAAATGATAGGATATTTTTTAAGAGTAAGATGATTTGTTTCCTCTGTTTCAGAAGTTAAGGGGATACATATTTACAGGAACTTCCACTGATTTTCACTTTCTAACCAGAGAGGCAACTCCTGGTTTTCAGAGATTCAAAGAACCCTCAGCTTTTTCTGACTTCATTTCAATTTGGGAGAATTAAGCACTTCTAAAAGTCAGCTCAAAACAGAGTGGATAGAGTTAGTGGGCACATTTTTAATATGAGGAGCTGAAAGCATGAAAAGGAGCAGTATCCCTGTTTTTTCTGTTTGCAAATACTTCAATTCATTATCTATTTCCCACTGGAAGATGTTTAACCTGGCTTGGTTCCCTATTAGCAGCGATTCTTCCTCTTCTTTTTTTTTCTAATTCACACAAAGAATCTCATTCATAAGTAATATATTCTGTCTCACACTTGTCTCACATGGTTATGGAGTTGCTTTAATTCAGTAAAATCTGCTTTAGACATTGTTTTACATGAAGTTAACAGAAATTAGGCAAGAAGGGAGGTTGAATCATTCAACTCACATCACTGGCAATTTCTCTGGAGGCCCTGGCAGTCTGGAACGGGAGTGCTTCCATTGTCAGCTTGTAGCCTTGAGCACGTAGATTATGCCAAGATTCTCTGTATTTTGCCTAAAGTAGGAAAGGCACATGTAGACTGCTGTTCCACTTTTAAATGCACAAAGGAACAAACAAAGGAACCCTCTTTCATTTGTTATTCTGTGTTACAGTCTCATTCTTTATAATCAAAGGATTTTTTAAATTATCTTTGGGAAATCCTACTAACTCAGACAACACATGTCTCGTTCTTTATGTAGATTTAATTTACTCACAACCATATATGTGTAATTGAGATAAATATCATTATAATCAAATCAGGGAAAGCATAAATAGAATAGACCTAAAACATCCTCTGTTTATCCATCTTCTTTGCCACTGTACAATTCATATTCTATCTTAAATAAGTATAAGAAAAGCAGGACAAATTCTTACATCACTGAGGTTGGCTGCATTTATTCTTGCCCGTGTAAACTCAGGCAGACCCAGTGTTGGTGTATAGTGATGCTGACTGTCCTCTCCTGCTGCTTTATACAGGCGCTAGGAAAGAGATCAAAAATACAATTTCAGTTAATTTTCTCTATTGTTTCAACAATATAACAGCAGTATAACTTAAGCTGTTAATGATTATGACAACTATAGTCAGGCATTATTAAAAGCAGCTGAGTTTACCATTACAGTTGCAAAGTTTTTCTCTGGGCATAAAGATGTGGGGCTTTTGCTGGGCATAAAAATTATTGACATTGATTTTAATAAATATATGATGATGATGCCAACCCACCACATATTTAGCCTTGCATTCTTATGTTCCCAGCAGGCCAAAAGTAGACCTAAGCATGTTAAGGGCATCATGAATATGTGTTAAATAAAAGGACAGGCTTTTCTGGTAGATTGGACATGATTTCTAGCTCGAGTTTTTTTCCTCATCTTTCCTCATTCCTCACTTTGATAATTTTGTCTTGCTTTTTTCAGAATTTTTAAAAAGGTGATCCTTTTTATAGGAGTCCTCAAAAGGGGACCACACTGTGCAAATGAGCTACCTCAGGAAGACCCCATAAGTCCTGATTTTTGAGTCTCTGTTTCATGCAAAAAACTTGGTAACAGGACTCTATTGTATAGATACTATTTAAGCTTTTTAAAAGAGCTTTAACTGAAAATGCTATAAAATGTTTAGAAATAATAAAATGTGATCTAACTGTGGAAAAGCATGACTAAGTAATGCTTCCTTTTTTCTGATGCATTTTGCTTTTGGAACAGGGTTGTCTTTTTCCCATTTCTCCATCCTCAGCTTGCTGCCTTTTGAAAAGCATATTTTCTGATTCACGTTAGGAGAGCCTACCTCATTAGCAATCATATTGCTGAATTTTGCATGAAGGAGGCCAGGAGAGTCTGTCACCGATGTGTACTTGAAGGAATGTGGCTGCTGACGATATTTACTCTGAGTTTATACACAAAGAAAAATGAACAGAGTAACTAAATTGTCTTGCCAGATAAGAGACTTTTTCCAGTACCAGTGGTCTAGTATTACCTCTTGTATTTAAAACTCGTTTGTCTATTAATCCTTAGATTAATTTACCTTTTACTATTTTGAATTTTGTGCATTCAAGTCTCACAAGGTAAATGAAAATTAAATAAGAAATAAGGTGTAAAAAAAAAAGTGCTGCTGTGCTAAATATGCTGAAGACAATAATGAGGTTATTTCACTCCTTGATTTCATTAACCTGGGCTGGTGAAATCACAGAAATGGCAATCCAATCTAGAGAGAGAAGGAGCTGCACAAGATCACCAGACTTTTCTGTAAGAAAACCCAGCCTGTGGTCCTGTGTCAGGATTGTGAACAAAACAACTACAAGACCACTGCAAGGAGGGATCTGTTCACTAGAACAAAACTCCTATTTTTTCTCATTTCACGTCTATGTGAATATGGGCAAAAGTTTCAAGATTTGAAACTAGGAGAGACTGTACAAAGAGAACACAACAGAGGAAATAGAAGTCCAGTTACAGAGGGAGACAAACAATAACACACAAAAGCAGCAAGTGAAAAATAGACTAAAACTGTAAGGAAGGACCAGAGCTGAGGACAGTGGAATGTACAGGGTACTCTACAGCTCAGTCTAATTTTGGAGAAACAGTACAAGGTACTTATTATAGATAGGCATAGCCTTATGTTTATTTGAAAAAGCCCATTTTAATTCTAAAATAAATAACATAAAATAACTATCTCCTGGGTCTGAAACACGGGAGGAAGATTTGCAAAAAAAGCAGGCAAAATTTGAAAAGCCTTGAACTTCATCAGGTTCACCCATTTGCAGATAGGACACAAATGGAATGATCAAAGGAAAGGGAGGGAGTCTTGCATTATCCAGTGAGTCACTTTGCCAGCCCAGTTTGATAGAAAGACATCTGGCAAACTCTTGTTCATAGTGGAGAAATCAAAACCCTCTTTTGTTACCTCACTGATGAGTTCAGAAGCTTTCTTCTTTCCTTCAATCTCTAGGGCCCCTGGAGTAATACATCCAACTCCTCGCATAAAGTTCATGTCAGAGCGGTATAAATTCTAAGGAAAACCAAGCAGAAGTAATTACAAGTTTTCATCTGAGATGCCCTATATTTATTCACAAAAAACCCACAATAACCACATTCAAATAAATCCATTAAAATTTGTATCTGCCACAGAGGATTCATATACATTACCCTATGATCTTGTGTTTGTATGTATCTGTGTACAGCCCTGACAGATCTACAGCACAGATGCAAGATTTTGAGGACTACTGAGTCTCAGGAACACCAAATGATAATTCAACTCCTAATTTCCATTTGTAACCTTGAACAAACCTTTCTAGGTACATGAATTTTCTTTATATATGTAAATCACAGCTAGATATTATTTATTTATACATATATACATGAAATAAGACCATTTTATAAAAATGTAGAAAAATATATTTAAATAAAAGCTATTAACTTTTAATTAAGAGAAACAATAATCTTGATTTTTAAAGGTTCTGAATGATCATAATATAAATAAGGAGCACTAGGAAAAAATAGCACTAAGCCACTGTACAAATTTTGTTAAAATATTTTCCAGACCACCAGACCTAGTAATGATTCACTGTAAATATTAATTTTTCTGAAGTTACCTATAGGTTTCTGATACATTACAACAATATTATTTCACTTGATAACAAGAAGGCTGAGGAGAACAATCATTTTATTTTCTGCTTCAAAAGATGTATAAAGACCAAATAACTAGTAAAGCACAGGTTTACCTACTTGAGGGATATGTGGAAGATGCTACTGCTTTCTGAGGGCAGAACTAGCTTTAGTTAATGAGGTGTTTTGGTTCAGTCAATGACTTATAATGGAAATGGACTACACCTTTATTTTATTTAGCTTCCTGGGGAAATAGAACTAGTTCCTCTTCCATCCAGGTCTGTCCAGTGCTAATCTCTTCACTCAAAGGCACCATAGTGTTGTGTATGGGAAATACCCTTTGTGAATCAGAAGAGAGGACTGAGCTAGAGCACGGTCCTTACCTCTTGTCAGCTATTAGCACCACCTGGTAAGGGAATAAATTCTGCAACTCTAAGATGTGTTGCTGCCAATTAGCACTTCACCCCTAACTCAAAGGCATGGATGGAAACTTCCTCAGAATCTCTGATTACATGTGTTTTCACCCAAGTCAGGGCAGCACAACTGGCAGCTGATGTTTACAGTGGTTTGAACGCAGTCTGCCACCTTGAAGTCTGTTGGCTGAAAGTGTTAAACTAAAATACAGTAGCATTTTGCAGCCAGAGAAGTTTTTAGGATACATCCCCTCCTGGGGTCTCCAGAGACAATGTGATCTATGAAAAGCCCTTTGCCATTGGCTGTGCCTACAAATTCTTAAGGCATTATCCAGCTAATTTTACTCAAGACTCTCTAGTGAGTTAAGCTCATACTTCTTAGAATTCCAATGAATATGTCTTAGGCCAGAGTTTCTAAGTCTCTTAGAAACAGATTTCTAACAATAGGCATCTTTCTTGTGAAAGTACACATGAATTTCACCCAGGTGAAAACCAAGTCATAGAATACCAGTTGGTAAACAGTTTGCATTGCTAACAAGATCTTAAAAAGAGTATTTCACCAACAGTGCAATCATCCTTACTTGCAAATACTGCTCTACCTAATCATCAAAGACTACTGTATTTTATCTCTCAGTATAGTGTGATCACACACATTGCACAACTGCCCAATAAGATAAATGTCTCATTCCTACATGAAATCAAGGGGGAATGGCCATTGTTTATCTCTCAGCTGCTGCTCAAACACATGTTGTCAGCTGTCATGATTTGGAACAGAACTCTCTTGCATCAGAACCAATAGGGAAATATCACTGGGATATTTTGAAATTACCTCACTCTGTAGTTTGTAGGCATTCTTGGCACACCTCAACCTCACATCATCAGTCAAAGAAGTGTACTGGTGTAGCAGCTGCCTGTATTCTTGCTCACTGATCAAGGACTGGGCTTTCTTGGCATGTACCAAGTTTATCATATCCAGTGGCAGGTGGAAGTGAGACTTTGCATTTTCAAAACCTTGCTTGTATTTCACCTATTAAATTTAAAAAAGATTATGTAGATAACACAGCAGGGTAATTAGAATTCAGGTTTTGATCGGAAGAGACATTCCCTGTATTTCTAACATTTTACCGTATAAATATTATTCTTTTTAAAAGTTAGTTCTCTAACTTGTTTAACTATATTGTAAAAATCAATGATTATTATTAGAATATATATGGAAGCCTAGTTTTCATCAAAAAGTAGTCATCTACATTACAATCAATTAAGCTGAGATATCTTTTTTTTTAAACTGAATACGTTGAATCTATAGAATTAACTAAACTCTTAATTGAAATCTTAATTCACTTAATTTCTAGAAAGCACAACAAAAAGAGGAAGTTACTGCCTGAGGATAACATTCAAACAGCCTTATTTATATTAGAAGTAGTACAAATCCTCACTCAAAGTATTTGTTGATTTGGCCAGTTTCATTTCAAAGTTTTAAATGTAATTTTTAGTGGTGAGTTGTTGAATTTTTTTCACTTCTTGTCTCTGTCCAGGAAAAGAAAGGCATAGAATTCTTCAAAGAACTTCTTTCACGTGGCATTTCCCTATCAGATTATGCAAATTTGAGATGTTCAGGCTGTTCATTGGCATAATGAACATACAGAGTTATTGATGATCATCAATCTGACTTAGAGTAACCTGACAGATGGATGAATTCTTCAGACACTTACTGTTACCTGTGTGTCTAAGCATACCCTTGCACAAAGAAAGGCTCCCAGTACAAGACCATCATTTTAAAAACTGTGAACACAGTCCCATATATTTCACTGCTTTCTAGATCAAGACAGTGTTCAAAATGCACTGAACAGTTACAATTCTTATAGGCAATGAATAAATGTTGTGACTCTTAGTGTATCTGAAGTGGTAACCATACCCTAAACAAAAAAGTCCAATTTGAAATTCAACAAACTCCTTCATCCTTTGGTCTTTCAAAAAATAAGTAAATTGAAAATAAACACTGAAAAACTTTGTATCTTTATCAGGTTTAATTTCCTTCTGTACAAAGACCACTGCTAATTCTCAATTAGACCTGCATCTGAGTGATACTTTTACAGTGTAAAATATTCTGTGCTGGGCTACAGCAGTATGCAGCAGAGAATAGTGCAAGAACACAGTCTTCTTTTATTGCCAAATTAATGTTACTGCAAATAACATAAAAGAATGGCAAGCATATCATGATTGTATTAAAATACCTGGAAAGTGGAACAGAAAACACTAAGTTTTAAATAAGTAGGCTATTCCACAGCTAGTCTACAGCTAAGTGCATCTTCCATGAGGAACTACTCACAATTAGGATACCAATTCAAAAATGCCCCCTCTCCTTTCCCATACTTACATCACTCTGCAGAGATGTTGCATGGACTGAATGCGCAATATGAATATCGCCATCAAGGCTACATGAGCCAGCCATCTGTCCCTTCATTTTCTGAAATGCCTCCTTATACTTGTGCTGAAAAGGAAATAAGGATACAAACGTAGATAGGAGTGAAGTGTTAGTCTGATTGTTAAAACCTGAATAAAAGAGCTCTGTAGGCAATACTCAATATAATAACAAATCTGAAAGAACCTTTAGCAGATGCTTGGAAGACCTCACTTAACAGTTCCTGAACAATCCCTGTGGCTGCCCAGTCACTACAGCAGGTTAAAACTGGTCAGTAAAAGTTGCTAGTAAAAGTTTATGTTCATAAAGCTTCATTTGCTGAGCTACCAATAACATATCATTATGGCTACACCTCGAAAAGCACAACTAACAAGTGTGAGGCCAGATGTCTCCCAAATGTAGAGTTGGCTGGACATGCTGCTTCCATCAAGAGTCACTCAGCAGAGCACATGCAGTCTGGAGTGACTGACAGACCCTACTGGACAATATCAGGAATAAGTTTACGTACATCACTTATGATTTCACCCGAAGCCTTTGCTGCCCGGAAGGGGATGGCATCTAATTTCAGTTGATAGCCACCATCTTTCATCTTTCCCCAGGACTCCTTGTAACGAATCTAGGAAATATGGAACAGGAATAAAGCAGAATTGCTGTTCAGAGGATTGACACTGCAGCATGATTGAGATCCTAGAAATGTTACCACATTAGTTTAATTCTATTCTAACACAAATGGCTAAAGTAAATTAAACTATCAATGCACAAGAGGAATTATCACAAGACAAATGTCGATTATAAAAATGTATTTGTTTGTTTATACTTAATCTAACATGAGAAGTTTGATAAGAAGTTTGATAAGATGTTTGATTTCCCATATTACGTCAGAAATATTTAGACCATAGAATGACCAAATACTGGGGTAAGGAAAGAAATTTAGTATGATTTCCTGTGTAGGACAAACAGGAAAGCAACATCAATATTTCCACTTTCCTTTAAAATATCAAAGGTCAGATTTATACCTCACTAATATTCATAGCATTTAATTTGGCCTGAAGGATTTCAGGAAGATCTGTTGTTGGTGTATACTGATGCTTTATACTCTCTCCATGCTCCTTGTACAGCCTCTGCAAAGAGATGAATTTCAGTAGTAAGTACTCACTGCACATTCAATACTTTACCTAAAACGTTAACAAATAGGTTTACAAAAATCAAACACTACAGAAAAGTGACAGCAGCATTAATAAATAGAGGCCATTGTATCAGTCAAAACAGATTCAAAAATCTTTGGGAGTCTGATACATCTTTCAGTTAGAGAGGAACTCCTTCTGGTTTTAAGTGTGTTAATTAAGGTCTATGAAAATTCAGATATTTGAATCATAATATCATAAGACTTCCAACATATGTGAGTAGGAAGAAAAGATGTGCAGCCATGAATGGCCCACCAACACTTTGAAATTCCACAGAATTCTTGGGAGTTGAAGTTCTCCAAACACATCTCTCCAAAGGTGTTCATTTTTAGCAGATAAATGTGATGGTAATTATCCGAGCAATTACTCCAAATTTATTTCCAGAGCTAGATGCAAGGGGGTGTTCAATAGTCAATGGCATGAGATTTTAAAAATGTCAGAAGGTGACTGATACCGTAATAAAAAAGGTGTGTGTCTCAGGCTTCTAAGGCTACTTATATCAACCCTTGGAGGAAGAATAGGGCTGGCCCAGGACAAGCTGACTTTCAGATGTCTGCATGCAGGTAAGAGAAGTTCTGTGCAATTAACTGGAACTTCCCCTGCAATGGTTGGCTATGCAGAGTTCTCCTCTTTCATATTAATTTTTTGCTAGCCTAGTTTCTTCTTACACTGACACTGTAACTTCCAGCTGAGTACAGACAGACACTGGTTTTTGGCCTTAGATATGACCTGTGTCTTGACCACCTGACTTGCCTTTTCCAGGCTATTATTTTTGTAGGAGAGTTCAAGACCCTCTAGATTAGAATGAACCCCTTCACATCACCCCGCTGCTGGGCCTACTTGCACTGCAGCTCCTTTAGAGCAAAACTAATGAGAACTCCACATGTGAAGAAGTAGAGCACCAGACTGATTTTGAGTGAGGCTCAGTGGAACAAAATGACTTATATTTATCCTGACTGAGATGTAAGCCTTTTGGATCTTATTAATTAAACCAAAGGCACAGACACTAAAAGTATTACAATAGCATATGTTTTACACAAAGTCTTTCATCTTCTCCTTCATTTTAAAAATATCTATTTTCACAATAAAACATCCTCTCATGTTTGAAACTTGTCTTTTTTGAGTGACTTTTGCTTATTATTCACTTCTGTATTATCCCAGTTAAGTCTACAATATTTTTAAATCGCTCTTCTATTAAAAATAAACATGTTTAAACACCAAACAGCTTCAATTCTTTCCTTTAAGGTTTCCTATCCTGGATTTCTCTCTCAGCAGGATGACAGCTTGAAATAATTTATTTTTTCTTCCTTGTCATGCTGCCTTACATTTTGTTTCCGAAGAATATGCAGAAAGTGAAATTTGAAAGATCTGTTTGAAAAGCGGAAAGAACCCCAAATGTGTTCTTCCTCAATGAATCTCAAAAGGCCTAAAGTCTCTATAGGTCAAAGGTCAGTCTTCCTCCTAAACTTTGCTTCTGAAAAAAAAATTGGGCAGAAAGTTCTTTGCCTTTGAAAATCCCATTCACTTCAGTGGGATGAATTCCCATTCCAAGTTAGAAACATGCTCTTTGTGGGATGCACCACACCAGAACACAGAAGTTTTATGGTTCCCAAGGATAATCTCAGAGAAAGAAAGAGAGAGAAAGCCAGTGCTTCAATCAGGTCGTTCAAAGAGGATACCACTCTTATAATCATAATGTATATACATTATAACTTACATCCACAGCCTGGTTATAACTAATTCTAGCCTGGATCATCTCAGGAGTGTCTTTAATACTGGTAAACTTCAAAGCATATGGATGCTGACGGTACTTCTTCTGTTGAGCAGAAAAAGATCAAAGCTGTGAATTTTGTGCTGCTCTTTCATGCTATTTGAAAGAGAAAAATCATAGGTTGCTGGAGATTAGAGTGAATTTGTGAACATAATTATTATTCCTCTTTCCTCATCCTTATGTCCTAGGTACTTTCAGATTAATATTTGTTTCAACCTAACAATAACCTTTTGCCAATTAATATTAAAATATTTCTGTCTAAATATAAGGAAAACATTTCAAAATCAGATTCTACTTACCTAAATACTTCAGAACCCAGGATTTTAAAATCTTTTTTAGATTACTTCAAATATAGTATCACTGATTATATTTTTCATTTATAACTTCTTGAAGCAAGAATTTATATACAATTGTAGTGTGTTAATAATGGCAACTACTTAATTTATTGTTTGGGGGTTTAGATTTCCTCCTAAGACCTACAGAAAATCCATGCAGCCATTGTCACTGTACCTAACTGTTATGGCATTTCTTCCAGATAATTATATTAATTCTGCTTGCTGTAAAGGACACATAGTAGCTTCTGAGAGCTCTTTTTATATAACCATAAATAAATGAAGGCTGTTCCATGACAGAATGACACCTTTTTCACATGTCCAGGTCACTAAAAACTTTCCTTCCTGCAGGAGTTGTCTTAACACATCAATACTCTGATCACTTCTCCAAATAGCACATACTAAATTTTCCAAATGCCTGTGATGAACTCATGGCATATCATTTTTCTTTAAACTGACCTGTGATCCACAGAATTTTGAGACAGTATTTTGACCCTCTGGGGATTCATAATACCAATGGAAAAAAACATAAACAATTTTAAGGTATTATAAGCTTATAAGAATGTTTTGGTTTCAGAAAGAAATCCCTTAAAAAAGAGCAATCTTCCTAAGTATAACTGTGGGCAAAAGTGGTTTACACTTTGTCTTGATCAGATTTAGAGACAAAACAGAGTTGATCAGAACATGTCTCTATAAAATTCCTAGAAATTATATTCTGGTAATTGCTTTTTAGGCAGTTTTAGAAGTGTGTATCCAAGAAAGGACACAGCTCATAGCAACCTAACATTATTTAGTACTCATGAAAAGGTTGAGATAAGCAACCTAGCAGGTCAAATTTCTACTCAGCAGTTTTCACTACTAGAACATCAAAATGGAATGCCTATACAGAATCATTGTTACTATTTCAGCCAGCATTACAGTACTAGCTTTTATGAAGCTGCCTTGCTTCATACTAGTTGAGTATTTCATTTACTGTGTCTGAAAGAAATCAGCCTTCTTCACTATAGATGATTACATGGGAAAAAAAGTAGTCTTAGCAATTAGTTAGCTGTGAATGGATGATTCCATTTTTCTGAGACACTGGTCCCATGGTTATGCTGTTCTTCTCGCTGAGTGAATGGACAGGTGATTCCTGCATCAAGGCTATCTAAAAATCACAGGTTTCAGTCTCCTATGGCAACAGATTTGGCCAGTAGGGCTCCCTTTGAAATAACAGAACAGAATACTATGAACCTTTCAACCATTCCCACCAGAACTTCATTTGAAGGCCTCATGGGATGGACACAAAGGATTCTAGACTTTGCCTTCCCCTGTAAGTGGTAATGGTTATAGGGAGAAATAAGGGTGAAAACTACTTGGGCTGATAGATAGCTACAGACAGGATATCTAATGAATTTCAATAGCTAACATGAATATATGTGGAAAAGGAGCAAGAAGGATCATGTATCTGTTATAAAAAAAAGGGTCTGGGTCCAATGACTCTATCTTTTCATCATCTCTTCTGTTTTGCTTCATTAAAAAGGTAGGCTAGTGGGTAGCAATTGAGCACTGTTTGATTGCCATTATTATTCATAATATCATTTGTCACCTACTTTGTTTTTGCAAAGGCTATATGGACTCCTACTGGTATGTGTTTGGTATCTGGTTTCCCTCTAATTACCAGTCCTATCCCTGGTTTTGAGGGCTTTCATGTGGTATGCCTTTTTCTTTCCCCTTTGAGTGGAAATTATTTTAATTTTATACAGACATTTTGCAGGCATTATGCAGCAAATTCTGTTACATGCTGTCATGAAATCTCACCTCACTAATGAGTTCTCCTGCCTTCTTAGCCTGCTCCACATTTAATGACCCAGTGGCTATCCATCCAGCTCCTTTCATCCAGTTCAAATCCGCTCTGTATCGGTTCTGACAAAGAAAAAAAGAAATCCTATTGTTGGTGCTCATACACTTAAAATGCCGTTAAAAGATTCAGACATCTCCGGAACAAAAAACTAAGTCAAATTAGTGCCTGCTTTTGTTTTATTTACTATTGCATAGTTGCAAGGAAAACAAAAAAAATACAGAATGAAACAGAAGTATCAGGACTCATCAGCACTTGCAAGGTAATTTTTAGGAGTGATCTATTGCAATTTTTACTCTAACTTTGGTTTTATTGTATATATACAACTACTTAAAAGATGATTCATGATTTGCAATTATAAGGAAATGATAATTAGCATTTCCCAAATGGTACCCTTTCATGTTACAGGAGGGAAAGCATTTTGTTTTGTTTGTTTTTCCATGTGTCTTTAAGGAGGAAGAGTACAGGAGTACTTCTCACATTCCTCACAAAATCTCTCCTACCAAAAGTACTGAATTTCAAAAGATTGACTGTAAGTCACATATCTCAAAGGTGCCAGAAGCGTTTCAGCAGCCATACCCAAACAACAAGACCTGTACACATTTCTATTCCCTTCTCCTTGAAAAGTTCTGACTTAAAACTTCAGAATGGAAACTGTAACTTATAGTAACTGTTTACAGCATCAGACAGTTCAGTTACACTTGAACATGTGCTCTCCATATGGAATTGTATCACCAATTTTATCACTATAGATGTGATAAAATAAGTGCACATTGGGAAGAAAAATAAATGTACATCATATATGAATCCTACTGTGTTATTAACATTTGAAGTAGGCTTTGAAGAAGTCATGCTCATAAACAGAATTACAACTCTCCTCAAAATCATTGCACAATTTAAAGACATCTCTTGAGTAAATAAGTGGTTAATGTTTATAGTTTTAATATTAACTGTTTACTAGCTGAAAAATCAAGTGCATAAATATGTCATGTCATTAAAAACATAAATGTCTGAAGAAACTCAGCCCTAAATGGTGCTGTGAATGGGCTGAATGAAAGGGCATTGACATATATAAAGCTCTGGACTTACATCACTTTGTAAACCATAGGCCCACTTGGCCCATGCCACTTTCCCATCAGTAGGCAGGACTGTGTAGTGATGGAGAGATGTCTTGTACCCTCTATCTGTGGCCAAATTCTGAGCCTTCTTGGCATGGACAAGGTTAACCATATCCATGGAGATCTGGAACTGATTCTTTGTGTCCTCAAAGGCCTTCTTGTACTCCAGATCACTCTGCAACTTTGACATTTGCAGGGAATGAGCCATCTTTGAATCTTCCTCCACAGCTTTTACTCCAATGAGCTTACCCTTCATCTTCTCATAACCTTCCTTATATTTAACCTGTGAAGAAAAAAATTGGCTGAGAGTAAATGATCTAAGCTGCCAAACTGACAGCTCTACCAGTAGTAAAGCAATGGTCTGTCACTGTTATGACATGCTGGGTCCTCAATACAACTAACTAAGATCATTTGCAAAGAAGAACTGAAATGCCTTAGAAATTAGTGTTTATAAAGAATAAACCCTTTCTCAACAATAATATGTTCACAAAAAGCTGTAATAAATCTTTTCTTTTGGTTCTTTCTAGGAAAAAAAACATTCTTCAAGCACTGAGGTCAGAAGGCTCTTGCAGGAATTTTCTGGCCAGGCATAGATGTATTAAGTTATAATGTTTCACGGGAGATTTCCATTCCATTTTGAGTTCTAAAATTCACCCTCAGGTGAAAATGAGAATAGGAAAACACAGTCAGCATGTGAGGAAAAACTCTGAATTGCTCAGAGCAAGCCTTCTGACTAATTACAGAATGCCAATCACCCAGACAACTCCTCCATTGCTCCTTAGCATGAATCAAGTGAGGGTGGCTCAGGGCACTGAGACATATGTGACACATCCCCAACAGTAGCAGCAACATGGACTGTCAGCTGTCCTATGAATAAAGAAGGCTGATGGACTCCAGACTCACATCACTTGCCAGATCCCTCTTTGCCTTCGCTGTCAAGAATGACAAAGCATCCAGACGAAGCACAAATCCTTTTTCCTTCTGCTTCTCCCAGCTAGTCTTGTAGAGTTTCTAAAACGATGACAATAACACAGGCCCTTTATTACTATCAATATTTTCTATTTGTTCTAGATTCACAGTGAAAGCTCTCAATTAACATGAGTTCCTGGTACACTCCATGCCATCAACCATATGACTATTGATCAGATCCTGGTGCCTCCACTTACTTACCATAACTGTGGATACTGTGGTTACTGCAACCCCATTATCTCACTGGTTCCAGTGAGACTGTCAAAGTGCCACTCATCTGGAAGCATGTGAAAAATGTACAGCTTCAAAGTCTAAAAGTGGCAAGTCTTCAGAACAGCAGATGTGACTGGTATTTATTAAGAGTAAGTAATTAAATTTAGCCATATCGTTCTTACATCTAAAAGATGTGGACCTTCTCAGAGAGAGAACCTAAGTTTTACCTACAGAACAAATACTTCCAACAGCAGCTGTAACTATTCACAGGAGTGAAGGAATTCAAATCTCTCTCTTACACAGTACCTCACTGATATTGGCAGCATTTGCTTTGGCCAGCATGAAGACAGGGTCATCTTTGCTGATGGTGTACTGATGAAGAAACTGCTCTTTTCCTGACCTGTAGGCAACCTGTCCACAGAAAGCAAAGCATGGTCAACAAGCAGTAGTCCACGTTTAATATTAGAGGAATACTGATTAAAACACCCCAAATATTCAAGGATTTTTTAGGGTTTGTTTGACAAGCTATTCTTTAACATCTTGAATTGTTTTTTTTCTCATCAAATATTAATTTAAAAGTTGACCTAAAGAGTCAGGTTGGCCGAACTACTCATGGTTAAATTTCAGGGAAGCTGTGAAACAACATACATAACTTAGCTGGCTATAAAGCTAACAGTAATTTATACTCTGGACAAAATGCATGCAAGAACATATTTCATCCAATGTTAAACTGCAGCTACCTTTTAGGTAAAATGGAAGTATTTAGTAGGACACAGAAACAAAGAATTTTAGGCATGAAAGGAAGAACATTAAGCAATTGAAACTGCAGAAAACATTTGTGACCTAAATGTTATTGATAACATAATACTCCAGTGAGGACTAACCTTCCAAGTTTGAATAAAAATATCAAGGACCTTTTATGATCCAAGCAGCAATCATCTCCATTTTATATCCCAGGGCTATGACAACAGAGAAATGAACTGCTCTGTTTTAGCCCATAAAGCTGTTGAAAAACTATGAAAACATGTCCCATTTCACAAAGTATTACATTTATTACATCTCACAGAAAAGGAGAAAAAAACCATCCCTACTATAAGCCTCTAAATTCATGGTTCCTATTCAGACTTCAAAATTCTCACAAGAAGGCAGCATGTCCAGTACACAATAGATAAGTAACAGGAGTTGGGAGACCACTGTTCTCTTATTCAGTCTGATGTTATGTTTGACAACATTCATCCAAGGAAGTTCCAGGTTTTTATTGCCCCAGAGGAGCCAAAAAAGGAAAACAACAGCTGAAGAATGAGTTAGAGTACTCATTGGCCTGACACAGGTTTAAGTAGTCTGACAGGGCCCTCAGTGGACAGAAACACAGAACCTGGGATGGATGTACATGAGTCCCTGTGCTAATGTCTACTGTCAGCTGGGAATACTGTGTTTTCCCTCCATCTCCCTTCCTCCCTTTTACTAGTCCATGGAGAATCAATTTTTGTGCAGATGACATTAGTGACTCAGGAATACTCAGGTATCCTGTTAAGAATGCATTTCAGACATACTTGAATTCAGTATGTACCCACAAGACTGTAGAGGCATTCCCTCCTTCTCTGGCTTTTAACTGCACCTATGAGAAGCCTTTGTTTCCATTCCCACTGGTGGGTTTTTTTGTTGTTGTTACTGTAGTTCAAAGAATTCAATGAGAGAATTAAACAAACACACAAATAAAACCCCTTAGAAACAAATCTGAAGAAATTTTATGTATTGAAATGTTTCATGACTTGGTTCTATTCCACCACCACCCCAGTGTACCTATGACATGAATGGCCACATTATGAGTAAGCTACTTGCAAAGAGACAAATTCAATCAAGGACTCACATCACTTTGAAGTTCCTGGCTTTTTTTGGCATGCTTGATCTGAGAACTGTCAGCCACACTGGTGAACTTCAGAGCATCAGCCTTCTGCCTGTACTTTTTCTGTAGCAAATTAAAGCAAGTTACACAAAATTTTCTACAGTACTTGCCCTTCCCCCAAAATGTAGCACTTTTAAAAAGTACATGAGTGATAGAGCCAGAAGTGTCCTGTAAATTCCCAAGACAATTGCAGCACAGGTGTCAACAAAATAAGTTGCCAAATATTACCCAGTGCTGATATTTTGATGTGAGGAGGGTGGTGCAAGAGTATGCCAAATGCATTGCTGCTGATACTGCAACCACAGATACTCTTTGGTGCCAGATGTGCTATCTACATACCGTACAAGACCTACATTGCACACCAAACAATGAATGGGGTTCATAAACTGTCTGTGACTTAGGCCAAGAGAGCTCATAAGCCACACAGTCAGTATTGAAATCTCATTTTCTTACTTGAAACTTCTCAAGCATATGCATGTGTGGTTCAAATCACTGAACATATGTTACTGAGGTGGGTTTTTTTTAATTATTAAGGTAACACTTAAATTAGAGCGAGACATTTCAGTGACCTGAAAGTAACTTGTATTCAAAACCTTCCCCATCATCTCATGGTTCTTTTCAAAGCAGAGCTCAGCATAGCTTTTCTGGGACCAACTGCTTTGAGAGGCCTCCACAAGGCTCAAGTCTCGGATATGGGAGAAAACATTCTCCTTTATTCATCCTCTGGTACCAGCACTTATATAAAATATATTTACATTGAAAAATGTGCATAGGGATTAACAGTTTTAGTTTGGTAAATAAGACTGATCTTCCTTTTATTCCATTTTAATTTATTTCTGAAACATAAAAAAGTGAACAGAAAACTTCACTGACTTTGTCAGGCTTTAGATCAGACTTGTTTGGAATTGACGTCTTTGCCTCAGCCTTTTACATCACTCATTTGAGAGTGAGATAAGCGCATCTTTCTATCTTTGCGATAGAACAAGGCAATACAGCACTTTATTTCAAGATCACAGTATGATAGGGGAGACCAAGAAAAAATTTCTTGTATACTTTAGCCAAATTCTTACTCTAACCATGATGTGGGGCATTTCACCCAGAAAGAGTTTAAATGCTTTTTTTTTCATTATCTGGCATTTCAGGAGAGAAATTCTTCTGTTTGAACTGATGGGTGAACAGATCAGTTTACACTGTGTGTCTGCTAGGGGAACACAAAATAGAAGTTAAAAAAGCATGCAGCACTTCAAAGAGGTGCTCATCGCTTTATTTTAAGAACCTGGAAGGGAGGGAGGCAGATTAAAACCAGCATGTTTTGTCACATCACATGGAACACAACGTAGTGACATTCTGCAAAGAAATGACAAAATGCCAGGCTTTGTATGGCAATAGACATCTCTCAAATAATATCCACCAGTCTCCAGTTTAAGTGACTGTCAGCCTTATCTTGGCCTTACATAGCATTGGAATGAAAAGGCAGATCATTATGGATTAAATATTTGTGGAAGTGATTATTACTACTGCACACCCCAGCAGCAGATGTCAGTCTGTCCCTAGCAAGGCACCAGATCTGAGAGTAGCTGCTCTTCTTTTGTTTCTAAGATGTATTTTTTCCCCCTTGCAGGAGTAGTGAGAGGATGTCAGAGACCCAAGGTATCAGAGAGTGTGATCTCCAGTAACTAACTGGCTTCTGTTTCTTCTTCCAGAACTAATAGGTATTTCATCCTTCTTGTCAAACTTCCCCTAATTTATTCTTCTATCTGTACTCTATTTTTCCTAGCACTAGTGAGACAATTCAACCACAGCCAAGCAGGTGAGGAAGTGTACTTCCATAAGGTTAATGGCAGTGCAAACCCATGAATTAATCAAGAGAATGTAATGAAAACCAGCAAAAGCTGAAGCTGGTTTTCACAGTCTTTACTTGCTAAAGAGTAAGGAAATTTTCAATCATGGCTAACAAACATCCAATATTTCCAAACTGCTCCTTAAAACCTCTGTGCACTTTGTGTAGCAGGTCCCATAGGAAATTCAATGCTGTTCTGCAAAATGGGCATGTGAATGAAAAGAGGTGGAAGCACAACTATGGGGACTTCTACCTCACCAACTTGATACAATAATCATGTAATGAAAAAACATAATCTTGATCTCTAACCCAGGATCTCCTAAACTATAGAATAACTAAATTATGTCCATCAGTTTTTTCAATTTCTCAGACATTCCTTACTAGGAATTCCTTACCTATTCCACATAATGTAGTGGAATAAGTGTGCATAAATCTTTGAACAAACAACAGAAAGAAGCCTGAGCACTGTGCTTACCTCACTGACCAAATCTCCTGCCTTTTTGGCTTGTTGTATATTAAGACTTCCTTCTGTGATACACCCAGCTCCTTTCATCCATGTCAGATCAGCCCTATATTGAAGCTGTAGAGGAAAATTACATTTATTGGCGCAGGCACCACAGGTCTAATGCTTGCATTATATATAACATGTGCACATTTTCCAGTTTCAAAGACATTGCAAAGACATTTTTAAAAGTCATAGCACAACCAGACAGCATCGATATGAAATTATGAGAATTAACATCAAATGGAAAAAGTCTATAAGATCCTTTACTGCTTGTAACATTTAAGCTGAGTTTACAGCATCTTACATCACTCTGGAGATCATAGGCCTTCTTTGCCCATTTGGTCTTCATATCTTCTGGAACCACTGTGTACTCATGGAGTCTTTTTCTATAATCTAAGTCACTAGCAAGTGCCTGAGCCTTCTTAGCATGTCTCAGGTTTATCATATCCATAGGCAGATGGAAATGGGCCTTACTCTCCTCAAAACCTTTTTTGTAGGCAATCTAGAAATAGAAGGAATGAAAATATGTTGTCTGTATCAGTATATTGCAGAGATATCTTAAATCATCACTCTTGTCTGGGTCCTTATGCAGATTAGGCAAAAACCCCCAGACATATGTAGAAATCAGGTCCTGTAAGGGACCAGTCAGATACCAGAATGAATTTTGCAGACTCTAGAGACATTTTCTCTATTATATTACATCCTGCTTTTAAAAATATTTGTTTCTTATTGAAATTTCTATATGGAGATGTTAATATTGAGGTTTTAGTATGGTTTTTTATATTGAAGTTTTAATGGGATGTTATTTTCTTGCCCCAAAATAAGGACATCATAACTCAAAATTTCCTAGGAGAACAAATATGCTGTGCAGTCATTGCAGATTAACAGAGAGAGGAAGGAAAACAATTTTCTTAAACACTTCCAAGAATTTCTTACAGTAAAAGCAGTAATAGTGGTAGATCACATATTGTTGCTGCAAGATTCATAAATATGACAAAGACCTTTTGAGTAAGAGAAATAGTTTACCTCACTACTCATCTTGGCCACCTGCAGAGAGTGTAAAAGTCTTGAATCTTTGGTTCCAATTGCTTTCCCTTTTGTTTTTTCATATTCTTCTTTATATTTAATCTGTGAAAAAAGTAGTTTAAGTCAAAGAACATTTCCAATTACCCAAGAGATAAGCAATATGTTTTTCAGTGGTGATTCGGATGGTAAAAATTTAGAAGGGTTTAGTCATTTCAAATTTCCCAGATTTTCTCAGAAATTCCAGACAGCAAGATTCGTCTCATTTATGAGGCCTTTAACCTCATTCTTTAAGGCTCAGTCCTCTGAGGTGGATATGCTTAAAAACTTTAAATCTTCTAATTAACTAAATTATCTGGTTCTTAAAAGAGATATAATAAATAAATCCAAGCAAGGAATTCAAGATTTTATTTTCTTAATGAAGTGTGATTTCAGAATCCCCATCACAGCTGAACACCTTCCAGATGCAGAAAAAGTTTCTCCCTTTTCTGACTCTCCACAGGGTAAGAATCATGATTTAAGTTGTTTAGAAAGGTTTTGCTTGGAAATTTTTTTTATGCATGTGTTTATGCTAAAGAAGCAGACTAAAGAAATATGTATTCCCTTTGTAGTGGATCCTACACTATTTTTGAGACTATAAACAATTCAAAACACTGAATTTTACTATGGGGTTATTGTGCAAATTTTGCTTCATTCTATAACCATGTGATTTAAAGAAAATAATTTTCAGAGTGTGAAATTTCATAGCAGAATCTGAGAAATGTTCCAACTGTTTATTAGCCATGGAGAAAAATGGACAGCCAAATGCAGGACTTAAAAATTTAGACAAAGCAAGCTAAGCTTTATTTCTCTGTGCTATAGAGACTTCTATAAAGAATAATTCCTAGGTAACTAAATATAACATACATCACTGGCAAGATCCCTTGAAGCTTTGGCAGCAAGTAGAGGCAGAGAATCAAGTTTCATTTCAAAGCCCCGGCCCTTACTCTTCTCCCAGCCTTCTTTGTACTTAATCTGAGAAAGGAAAGACAGGAACATGTCACTAACACATAAACACACAAGATCTTGAAACAAACAGGGAAATGACTAAGAGCAAAACAGAAGTATAAATATGCTCAGTCCACAAACTGGAATCTTCTTAAGTCACAGTTCATTATCATTTTGAGCTAAATAATTGTCCAGGATTGAGTCAAGAATTTTATTCTTGGAGTTTACAGGCACTTTAAATCCCATAACATGCACCAATAGTTCTCATTTTCAAACAGACATTAGAGAGGGAAGGTTTTCCAAAGGTGTCTCTGGTTATGACTCCTTGTGCAAGTAGTGTAGATCTGTAGGAGCTGATCCATACTGCTAAGAATCAGACATCACACTACTCATTTCAGGATTTATTTTCCCACCCCCCAAACTAGAACTGGTCAGGTCCCATGCATTGAATGTCTATTTGCAGCTGCAGTTTTTCATGTGAGCTGCTGGAGAACTCACAGTTTGGCTGCATGCAGAAGGAGCCCAGCTCATGTGCTCTGAGACCACCCCACAAAATGAAGCACAGCTCAGTGAAGAAGCCCTTATGACCAGGAGATTTTCTTCAAAAGCACATTCATGAGCCACACAAATCACAAATGCAGATGAAATGCATGAGAATCACATGCTTAACTTCCAAAAGTTAATGGAAGTTAAAGGAATAGTTTTTTAAGCTCTTTTTCAAGATTCTATTAAATTTCCATTTCCATTTCCACTTGACATTCCATTAGAGCAGGATCAAGCATGCCTTCATGCATAGTATGCATGCACCTAATAAAGTCTCCAGGAAGCCCCTGTTTCTGGAGTTGGCTTTTTGAATGTTTCTATATTACCAGTATTTAAGAATGAGCATGTATGCCAACAATTCTAGCCACAAAGGGTGATGCTCCACAACACTCTACCCCTGCAGCTCAAATAAAACTCAGGGGGTGAACACAAGATATGAAAAACTTGCAGTAATGACAACTCACATGAAAAATTATGAAACTGGTTAAAAACTAACAGTAACACCAGTAATGTCTGGAGGGTTGTGAATCACTATTCACTATCATGAGTTATGAATGGCAGCAACAGTGGATTTCTCCACGTTTTCTGAAGTTATTGTTTCTTTCCATTGACTTCAGTGGCCTTTGAGTTATTATAACTGTGCAAGTGTTGATTCTTCATACAAATATCACCTCAGAAGCAGTTACTTTTGTAGAGTGAACACTGATTTACTAAAGAAATTCAAACCAACTGGAAATACCTTGGGAAAAAAAAAGTCTAGAGGTTTCACTGTGCCTGAGACTGGATCCCTGTCTATTCTGGGTACCATATTTCAAGTTGTTAATATAAAGATGCTTCCAGAAACAGTATCATCATCTTTTTGTTCTTCTCTGTCTATTAACAGCACCATGAATGCAAATATTTCCACATGGTTTGACTTACCTCACTGTATAACTCAGCGTTGGCCTTTGCTTTCACTAACTGAGGTACATCCTGAGGTAGAGTGTAATTTGTTTTTGTCTTCTCATACTGGGCTCGGTAGTTCAACTGCATATATTGAAAAGATCAACAAGAAACTCAGTTATTTTTAACTCACTAAAAATATGACCATTAGACTGATTGATTGTTGTTAAATTTCAGGCTATTAATGTCATATGTTATAGATACTTTCATAAGTATGGTTGATGCAAATATGAGGGCAATAAGGCAATTATAACTTTTACCCAGGTACTAGGAAGCAGAATAGTTATTTTATAAATAGAAGACCTACTGATTATCTATATGTACAAAAGATATTATTAAAACCCATGTATTAAGAAATGCACAGGGGATAAATTTTTAACAAAGCATACTAATACAAATCTTAATAATGGAGACAAGTATTAAATCTACTGGTATGCTTGCTGTGTTTTTGGAAGTGATTTCATTCAATATGTATTCTTGGTTTTGCTATAAATCTGTTGATGAACTACAAATGCTCTGAAATTAAAATTCTAATAAACAATGGTTGCTAATGATGACAGAACTTACATCACTGAGCTGCTGAGCATTTATTTTGGCTTGAGCAATTTGTGGAGTGCTGGCAACAGAGCTGTACTTCAGCTTGTCTATGCTTTGCCTGTAGTTTACCTAATTTAAGACAAAATAATAAAAAAAAAGATTTAATAAAAAAGGTAATGGTCAGACTGGGAAATAGACAAAGTTTTGTTAACTAATTGTTGGGGCAGCCCCTTGGTCCCGAGCAGGGGAGCCATGAATGACGGTCAGAAGAGCTCAGGCACAGCAGGCATCAGAAGGCTTGATCAGAAGGCTTACAAGACTTTATTCAAGACAGTTAACAGACAGTTCCTCATAGACCCTAGTAGTAGTAGAAGTAGTAGATAGTTCTAGAAGTTCCTATTAGATCTAGCTCTCACTCAGTAACATCCACACCTTTAATACCCTTTCACATTCAACATACCATGACACTATTTGTTAACCCATTCACCTCACATACACCACAGCCTCTTATTGGCCACAAGCCACCACACACACTCCAGGTAGCTCTCTTCTCTTTAAGGTAGAACTCTAATGCACTTACATTCACCCCTACAACTAGTACTCTGGACAAAACATTACTTAATCCATAATAAATTGAGCTGAGGAAAAACTTCAGGATCTCTTGGGTGACATCTGAATTAATGCTCTGAAAATTTCCTAGTCTAAGGTCACAGTTTTCATCCCACTTTGAAAATGAACTTCCTTATATCCCCTCCATGTCAAACCCACATATCCATAAAAAGATCCAGTACCAGCTGGCCTCCCAAATCATTGCTATAAAACTGATTTTCTTAACCATCACTTAGTCTATTTTTATCTTTCTCAGACAAGGAACAGTGTAACTGTCTGTTAAGAGGTCTGTCCAGTGTAAGGCTGCACAGAGCAAATGACCTCTCTTATAATTTGTCTTTACTGAGTTTTAATGTAATAATTAACCATGGTATTTCCATGTGTGGTAAAAGTTTTGTGTGGATGACAAGAAAAGAAAAATATATATTTATGGTAGAAAAAAATGTCATTTAATGTCAGCCATCAATAGGATTTTAGCCCACTAAATTCCCAACACGTTAACGTGGTAGCAACAATAATAAGCTATAAAATAAATAAATTCAAGCCCAAAATATCATAGAAAAGCTTTCTTTCAAACCTGTTGCCTACAAAGAACTCTGTGCTCTACTACAGAACACAATTATTATTCTCCGTAGACCTTAATTAATATTCACTGTAGTTAATCACCACTTTGCAAACATTCCAAATCACATTGCTTAAAACTTGTTTCTCAAGAGCACTTTTTTCCAGTAAAGTGGAGTACATTTCTAGAGACTTTGAGTTACTGAAACTATTTTAATGAGAACCTTCTTATCTCAGGTATCCTCATGTAAACTTGCTCATTCTGCCAGAATGACAAAAACAAGGAAGAAAGGCCTGAATTATCTCACGGGTCCAAAGTGATCAAGGTACTTAAAACAGTTCATTTTCTTCCTCAGAGAGAATTTTAAATCCACAGAAAGGGATCATTTCTTTTTAATTGAGACTGTGTATTTATTGCTGCTTGCAATTGCTTTGTATGTGAGAGAGCTACATTCCTAAAGAAGTTCAGAGTAATAATGCTGGTTACCAGAGAGCAGGTGAGTCCCGGGACTCTTTCCAAGTGCTAGATGATGATCATGACTAGTGCAACTGAGTCTTTGTGGCAAATTGATTTACTTGTTTCAAACCCAAATGCTGAGTGTGAATTGTAGAGTCACAGGTAGTGCTGAAATGTTTTGTACATTTTGCACATGAATTCATGCTCACTTTGAACTCTTGAAGAATAAAGCTCTCACACACTGGGTAGTCAAACACTGAACTTCACTTTTTTAAGCTCTTACAAAGACAAAGCTGAAATTACTGCTGAAAAGGCAATAGTTCATCTTACAGTTGATATATATCAAATACTTCCTCAAAAACATCAGGGTTCTCAATTCTACCTCTTCATGTTACTGTCTTTTTCTTGGAAGAGGTATTTAGGCCCAGATGAAGCTCATTTAATGTTAATGACCTTTCTAAAGCACATTGCTTCTGGTTTCTTGCAATTTCAATGGAAAGACAGGTCACGTACATCTTAGGTAGTCAGAAATGCCCTGAAGAGCTGCTGCTCTCTTCCTGTTGATTTTATAAGTAATGCCTGGGGATTGTGCTCCTGACTAAGGTACAGGTTAAGTTTCCAATGGTAAATGAGATCAATCAAGCTTTTAATGCTTGTGAGAGGTGAAAATATGTTATGCTGTACAGTATGCCATCCTCCATTTATCTGTGAACTTACATAACCACACCAGTGCATGAATTTCCTCCCAGTGTTCCATCAGTAACTCAACCCCAAGCACAGAGGGCATCCCTTTTGCATGGACTGCAGGTTTAAGGTCAGTTATGTGACTGGTTCATTCCCCTTCAAATGGGAACACACATCTTTAGGGAATTTACAGAGGATGAGAAGACTATTTCAGTCTCCCTGTCCTTTCAGTGCTTGATGCTGCCATTGAAGCTGCCCAGGATGATGAGATGTTTTGCCACACAGACCAGAGACAGGGCAGAAGTCACTCTTTTCACATCACTGTGCACTCTGTGCTGAACTGAAGCCAACGACAGGAGGTGGCAGCACTTTCTACTCCTCTGAGACCTCTTGACACCACACTTTTTTCCTTTAACTTTGTTACCAATAGCTGTTTGCTCCCATGATTAAATCATCATTTGAAACATGCAATCTATCACAATCACTCCTACAGAGAGATGATGAGCTGTGCAAGTCATAGGAAAAAAACAAAACCAAAAACCAAACATAAAATTATTTACATCTTTCAAAGGGACCAACTTTCTTGTTGTCTGGTATGAAGGAGTGAGAGTAGCTGGGTAATTGTAGTCAACACCGTCATGTTTGTAATCAGATTTATAGGCTATCTGAAACACAAGGAGAACAAAAAAAAATCATTCTTTTTTTTTTCAGCTGTCATTTGTTTGAATAATAATCAGTCAAGAGAAAAGGAGAAACAATAATATTAATATTAAATGCAGGAAACAAAGTAAGTTCAATGTCATGAGTGACAAAGAAAATGAAATTATTTGCATAGTTTAGCCACTAATTGATTCTTTTTCAGCTCCTCAATTAATCCAGTGCCAACAGTGGGAGCATTAACTTAACTTCTACCTATGACACATCTCTTTTATCTTTCTGCTTAGTTCTCAAGCTTCTTACAGATTTGTAAATAATGTACTTGAAGGAATGGTATGTAATGAAATAGCTTCTTGACTAACCCAGTAAATTAAACTGGAATCCAGAAATCTTCATTAAAGACTGTTTTTTCCAGTAAAGGTCTGACCCTGGGGGTGGTGGCAAACAACCTTCAGCATCCCACTGATGTCAAAGAAAGCTGGAGGATCTCAGTATGTTGCCAGATCACTGAAATTTCTTATTTTAACTTCTTCCACACAGTGAGCTATAAATCAGTACAAAAGGGTTTCCAGAATTTCCCCTCTTCTTAACATATTTCTTCTTCAGATCCCCAGTAAAATATGACCTAAAGTTTTCTATCAGCTTAATTCTGGAAAAAACAAAACACGAGCAGGCAACAGCAAGACAGATTAAAAGGGACTTACATTGCTTGCCAAGCTGCCAACTTTCATGGCATGCAGCATTCGCTTGTCCATGCCGACACCTACATAATGACCTTTCATTTCATTCTGGTAGGTTTCTTTGTATTTCAGCTGTATTAAAAAAACAAAACAAAACAAAACAAAAAAACAAACAAACAAAAACCCAAACACACTGAGAAAATGTCTTTAGTTTTGATGTGAGTTTCCATATTTTACAGTAGGGAGACAAATTATTACAGCTCTGGTTTACTAGTGTTACACCAATACAGAAACTCAGTAGTCCAAATCAACCTTGGTACATTAAAAAATAAAAACTAAATCCCTCTGTGAGCTTTCTGTTTTAGAAGATGTCATTTACATGTTCTTCATATCACCTGGATGCCACATAAAGAAGATACCTCTGCATTCTATTGCTCTGGAAAAAATATGCCAGAGAGACAATGGCTGTACATTAACAAATCAACAAAACTGGGTTGTTTTGGTGCATCTTTCACCAAGCCACAAGGCAGGGAATTTGACAAGAAACATTAGTCACTTCACCATCTCAACTGCATGGCAAAAAATATACTTCTCTGAGATTTCAGAGAATGGTAGGAGGGAGTATGAAACAAAATAATTTCAGGATCATGAGATACAAGTGGTAAAATTATTAACACTGATTACGTTCACACAGTAATTATGTTCCTCTCTGGCATAAACTCTGGTGAAGTACCTTCTGCCAAACTTTCCAGTCAGGAAATGGACATATGCAATGAAATAAATAATAATTATGACAGATTACAGTAACAAGTGATGGCTACTTCTCTAGATTAGCAGTCCACTGCAAGTGATCTCTATTCCATATAATAGTTCTTTTCATAATCCTGTATAAATTGAGCCCCAGTTATTCATCAGGACAGACTAGGCCATGGGTTAAAAACACTTATAATCACGTTTCCAGTGCAGATTTCTCTGAAACACACACACACACACACACACACAGATGACTTGTGATTCCAGCAGCTGCCAGGTTAAGCAAGACACACACGAGATGCTGAAAACTTACATCACTGGTGAATTTTGAGACCTTGCTCACGTTCTTGAATTGTGGAGTATCACAGTAGTTCATGCTGTAGCCTTTGTTGTTTTCAAGATCCTTCTTGTACTCCACCTGAGTGACAAAAATTTACAAGGGGAAGATATGGTAAAACCTTAATCTGCTCTAGCAAGTTACTTCACACACTCTTTATTAGTCAGACCTGCTGTTCAGAGGCTTCGATACACGGTTTTTGTCAGATGACATATGTCAAAAATTAATATGAGGAGAAATTTCATATACTGAGTTCTCATTTTATAAGCAAAAGAAGTGCAAACAATTCTATCCATTTGGCCCTCTGCAAAGTGTATGAGACAGTGACATGAGGAAAATTATTAACAAAAAACAATGATATACAAACAAATTTTAAGGTGAGTGTGGAGCAAATGAAAACAGGCAAAGCAGGAAGGATTGAATGGGGGGAAGTTTACCAGCAGAATCCTTCAGAGGAAGTTTAAATACAGAACAGGTTTGATATTTTCATCAAGTACTTTTGCTCTTAAGTAGGAATGTTGGGGATGATATTAAGCGGGTTAATAGAAATGAGACTAAATTCAGCAATGTAGAATTTAATACATATAGGGAGTAATTATAACAATTTCAGCTCTAAGAGCTCACCACCTGAAAAGCATAAAAAGATAAAACTGTTCATGTGTAGTATGACCACAGAAAGAAGTTGAGATGGCAAAGAAACACAGCCATGTGGAGACATTTGAGCAGGCACTGGGAATTAAATGTGCTATGTACCAGGTTCCAGCAAGACCTCATAAAAAACTTATGTACTTTTATAACCATTCCTGTTTGAGGAACATGTACTCATCTTGTTAACAGCTGCACTGACAGACTGTGAGAGATGACAAGAATTTAACTTCCTTAGTCTCAGGAAATCAAAGGCAGAGAGAAGAAAATAAGATATATGTAAACATCTCAAAAAGGTAGTTGTGCAGGGAGAACTTTTTAAACTAACGGGCAATGTTAGCACAAAACACAATAGTAATAAAGTGGACAGGAATAAATGGAGGCGAGAAATTAGAAGAGGAGGATTATATGATACCATGTCAAAACAGCAGGAACCAGGAATCATTGGCCCACGAGGCCCCTTCCAGTCCTACTTCCAGGGGTTTTTCATTATTGAAGGTTTTATACTTTCACATCTCAAGAGTATAAGTTTTCAAACTGCCATGGGGAAGTTCTAGAAACTCACATTTATTAATAGCTTTATCGCTGATATGACACTATAAATAAATTAATAATTGTGAATCTGCTGAGAATTCTCTAGCAATCATCCCTTGCCAAGCAGAGAAAGAATCAATTATCAGTAACTCATGTTCTTTAACATGATGGAAGAAAACAGAAATCTGCATTAACAGAATGGTATAAATTTTTGCTTTGTTCCTGTTATTTTTTAATTATTAGAAAAACCTTCTTTGAAACACTCTAAGGTACACACTCAAGTCATCCTAAAGCATTTGTGATTATATTTTAATAGCATATTAAGAGCACATTTGGGTTGTTTTGTTTGTCTGGGGGTTTTTTGGTTGGTTTTTTTTTTTTTTTTGAGATTTCTATTCTTCATGTGGCCAGAATCAGAATTACTCTTGTGGGGCTCATTTCCCACACTTTCATACAGATCATTGGAAGGACCAGAAAACAGCACCTGAAAATCTTTCCTTGAACTTTTCTCTCTGGTTTCTGTGCTACACACAGATGATTTTTGTTTCACACAGTGCAGTAAGAACAACAGCTTGTTATATTTGTAGTCACTACTCATCAGACACAAATGTTTGTGTGAGCTGTCCTCAAACTTGTTAACAAATCAATTCAACCCCTTACCTCACTGACAAGCTTGTTAACACTTTGGGCTTGTTTAAGGGCTAAGTTTTCTTCAGCCGTTAGGGAGTGAAAGTGAGCAGCACCTTTCATCTTGGAAAGATCTTTCTTGTATTTTATCTGAAAAGAAGTAAGGAAAATTGTAAAACAGATGCCTATCGTTTCATTATTACTATTTAGATTGGCTTCATGAGTCAGGATAAGATTTTTCTTATTCTTGCTTTGATAAGTAAATGGAATTTACTAAGCTGAACCACTGCAAGTACTTACCTCCTGAAAGAAGCCAAATATAACCCTGCAGTCTTACTAATCCCTGTCAAGATACTTTACTAGAGGGCATTTTTTAATCCTCTTTTTATGTAGCTTGAACAGTACTGGTTGTTGCTCATAGTTTGAACAGATAACTAGCAGATTCTTGGCTAATGACTACTTGGAGCCTGGCTGTTTTTCTATTACTTAAGCTAATTCTCAGTATTTCAATTTTAGACTTCTAGTCAGAGAATTACAGATGTTCATCAAACGCCCTGCAAATTTTTCCTTTTGTAGAAACCAGTTTTTTTAAAAAGCTGCATCTCCTTGCCCTTTCAGTGTTTTTAGGGTATTTGTATTTCTCTACCAAATCAAGATTGAAATAAGGGACTTGTTAATTTAATTTATACATCAGATTATTGACTTAAATTGGGCTCGGATGGGTGAAAAGAGGTAGCACTTATATTGGTCTTTTGTCAGCAAAACCCCTGTTGGGAATATATTTCAATATTTCTTGCATATGAGGAGAAGTTTATGCTCTACATCTTATGTTACTGCTTCTAAAACTGGATTCATAATGTAAAAAATGAAAAATTGTTTTATGTGTGCTGAAATGCAAGATGTTTGGGGTTTTTATTTTCCAAGCTTGCACACAGTTTCTCAGGTTTTAAAGATATAAGGCAGCTTGATAAGAATTCTAGTGTGCAAATGTTAGTGCTGTGAATCAATCCTCCACCACACTCCAGGTATTATGAATTAATAAGGAAACTACTGACTATTAGCATTTTGGAAACCTATGAAGCTACCATCTTTATCTCCAAAGGTTAAAAATTTCATTTTTAAACAAGGGAGCACTGAGTTTGTCTTCAAAATAGGAACTGGTCATAGAAGACTTGAGGTTTTTTATATTCTCCTAGTCATAAGCTAGGGTAACAGAACATGACTGATCCTTCCACTCTAGTTTACTGCTCATGTCTAGTCCAGGCTAATACAAGCTGAAAGACTCAACCATCTGTTAGCTCCCCAGAAAACAGACTGAGCTCATCAGCTCAGACAGCCCCGTGGGGGACAGGTGTCCACACTACAAAGGTTGTCACTCACAGGAACCTTCAGAGCAGTCACAGGCTAGTGACCTACAGACTGACCCATTGTTTGTCACTGCCAGAAACAGTCTCCTAAGCCAGGACTGAGGCTCTTTAATGGATGGGCTGTGTGCAAGAATCACACACTGCCACCTTTTCACCGAGTCTCTAGTTTACCACCCAAAAGTAAAAATCCCCAGTCTAGAAATAAGCTCACTTTTGTGAAGTGACAATGTCATACTCTATGGTTTCTTTTCCTCCATATGACTTGCTTTCTGCTAGAGGCATGATACATCAAAATATCAAAACCAGTACAGTTCATTCATCTTCTATTTATTCACTACTGGGAATACCACAGTAGTCCACAGGATGATTAAGGCAGTTGAAGGTTTCATTAATAATACAGGTGAAGATTTGCCAGGAGGGTTAACCTAACAGTAGGCATCCCCATTAGTTGCTACATCCATCTCCTCTCTCATGCAACTTGGAGCTGTGCCCCCTTCTATTAATGGGTATTATTAATCCCCTGAGCCATCCAGTTCCCAGCAATGCAGGAAAATGTCATTTTTGTTTACTTCTCAAGTGTAATTTTAGCATTCTCCTCCCAGGCACTGCTCTGACAAACTGCTGTTTTTAATTGTTTATGAATTGTATTGATTCAGGTTTCATACTTACATCACTTGCCAATTCATTTGCTTTCTTGGCATTTTGATAAGCTGGAGTGATCATAGCAGGAAAGCTTCCTTTCCCTCTGCGTTCTTCAAATTCATCCATATATCCCTGAAGAAAATTCATACTGTTTACTCATCATACATGAGCAGATTCTACAAAGCCCTGTAGTCCTTGTTAGTAGGAAGGTTCATTGCTTCAATTTTTTTAATGAAAAGCATAATAAAATTATCAAATGTAAGAATAAAATGATCTTTTAAATTGGGTACACTTGTAAAATTAGCTGTGCTGCATGCAAGAGAAAGTTAAGTAGCTATTAGCTGTGGTCAAGACAGGCATTCAAGTATACAATGACATCCTTCTAATCTCACCTCATTTCTTACAGACATTATATCTATTTGCCTCTCTGTGTCAATATAAGTTTGCCTGCAATATTATAAAAACATCTAATTGTTTGGGGCAGCCAGAAGATGTGCTTAAACTCAAAAAGATTGATGTAGGGTCAGCCTTCCTCTGGAGTTTTACAGAAGTTTCTTGATCTTTACGTGGCCATTTTTCACATCATAACTGACCCAAAATAACACTTCTCTAATGCAGTGATATGTTTTGAGGAGGGATTAATTAATGGAGCAGAAATACCTAGATATTAAAATGGCAAAGTCCTTAGAAAATAAAATAACTAATCATTGTGGAATTAATACTCTTAAATCTATCTATAGATAAGTTTTTGTGTAAATGTTTGACAGTTTGAAAACCCTTTTGATAATTTAGTAAGAAAATTTTGGAGGTTTTTTCAAAATAGTAGTGCCCAATGGCCATCTCAAAGCTTTCTATGGCAAGATCTATGGGCTAAATACAGTAAATATACAAACAAGATACAGTGCCATCTCTGCAATATTTTGTAAATTCTTATAGTAAAGAGGAAATTTAAGTGAAAATAGAATGTGTAGCCTGTCAAGAATGTCCTGGAGAGCACAGATAGGAAGGACTATAAATATTTGGGATATCTGTTTTGTGAGTTCTCAGTGCAAAACAATCCATTGCAGGTCATTCTGTGCACCATCAATGTCACATGGTAAGATAGGTCATACCATAAGTTTGTGAACAATATAAGTAATAAATAACTATCACATCTAAATTATTCTGTGAACAGGCACAGAAAGTACAAAATATCTTTGACTAATCAGCTGAGTTAGTTTTTCAAAATACCATTTATGAATTTGAATTCTTCAGACTAACCTGTCTTCTTCTTACTTTCTCAAATAAATTTTTATATAATTTCTAACATTGTTCATATCACCAAACACTACTTGCAATGTTCCAGAAAATTATTTTAGCCACTTCTAAGATTTTTAAACACACACAAAACAGGTGTTCAGCACACAGGAATTTTACAGTAAAGTTCCTTGGATTGTCTCATGTTATATATACATCTCTATCTGTATGACACACACTCATGATCTCAACAGTTAGAAATCTAATCCCTTTGCCCATCATAGGTCAGGATTTACGCAGAAAGATTCATTAATTTCAGTGACTCTGTGTTATTTCACTAATAATATCAGTATCCAATCTATGAAGATTAAAACTCAAATTGAATTTGAAGTCTGTGACTGAAGTTTCAAAGACATTTTCAAAGAAAAAAAACTTAAATTAATTCTAAAGACAGAAGCATGCTAATGCTTGAAAATGTAATTAGTGCCTTCTCAAATTAACTTTATTTGTTTATTCTTATTAAAACTTGTAGTAGTTCAAAAGACAGAAACTAATTGAAGGCTTTATTGCTACAATTCTAAACTCAGATTCTTAAGGATGGTTTTCTTTTCACAGACTACTAGATGCAGATTTGGACAGATGGCAAGAAATGTAAAATTCCAAATGTTTTAGGATAATACAGTCCCTGTATTCTCCAAAGTATATGGACCTACTGAGGAGCTAGAACAAAAGAAACTAAGATAACTGTATAGTTTTCTTTATACAAGAACACTATTTAATTCCTTTCCAATTCCCTTTACTGCATTAAGTTGTATTTAGCTGTGCTATTTCACTAACTTAATTGGAATAGAACTTTGCAAGCATTTTGGGAGACTGCAAAACCAATTGTATTCCCTTAAAAATGGAACAAAAGCAAATCAAATGCCTCAGACCAAAACAGAACCAAAGCTTATTTGGTTCCACAAATACAAAACTACAGCTTGTCAGGCTCAAAATATCCTTTTTTCAGAAGAGCTGAAATATAAGAAGTTCAGTGTCACTCACACATATTTAGAGCTGCAAAGCCCTTAAGATTTGTAAAACTGCTGGCAGGGAAAAGACACTCAGCTATCTACTAATTTTCTACCATTTCATGACCCTTTCACTTTTCTCATGACCCAATTCACATTTTCTTACTCATAGAATGGGAATATTTCCCCAAGTAAACCCATTTCAGTGTGATGTTACAACACCACAGTAGAAATGTATAGTGCATACATGCACCCAGACAAAATTTGCCAAGGTAAAGCTCACCTTTTGGAATGACTCTACCACAAGGGTCATGAAGTAGCAGTGCATGCACCTTGTGGTTTCATTTTTGAGTGCCAATGCCAAATATATTACACATGAGGAGCATGGTGCTGTTGCATCCCACGCTTTCCTTTGAGACCTCATTTTCTCTTAGAGGAACCAAAGTTAAAATAGGTCTCCCTGCAGCTTCTAAAGTCTTGAGCAATCAGCTATAGAAACGATCCAGACCAGCTTGGTTATCTTTTGGATGTTGCATACCTGGCCATATTGATCTATATTTTCTCTTGCAGAAGTAACATCTGTTCCAGCTGTATGACTGGCTTTTCCCTTGATCTCTTTTTCATATCTTTGATGATACTTTACCTAACAGGAAAAAAGGAAACAAATAGTCTGGATGAGTTTAGTCTGGAACACAGATGCTGCATAATAAATGACATGCACATATTGTCAATAAAGGATTGTCAAAATTCCCATTGTCACCCATCTACACAAGTCAAATATGCCACTTGAAGATATAAAAACAAAACTAGTGGTGCCCTTTTTAATAATGCAGTAGGAACATGGGATTTGCCATTTCCACCCAGACCATTATTTCAATGTATTCAACACCACCTACTTGTCAGTGGTTAATCCCTGATGCTCCAGAAGTTTGAAAAGATAGAATTGATTGTAATGTACATTCATGGTTACCACAGAGCACTTTTTTAGCACAGGGTCACTTGAACACCATCAATAAATGGTTTTGTTTCTGAAAGATGCTGATCTTCCCAGTGATCAAGTGAATTTTAGGCCACCAACCTTTAAGTTTAGAGCAAGATTTGCACTACCTTTCCTGAAGTCAAAATAATGCCTGTAACCTGATGCTGCCCTTTAATCACCATTTGTGTGTGCTGACAAAAATGAAGGGTTTTCCACAGATCAAAGGCAACCAAAAACATTTAATTTTTTTCGACAGTTGCTTTTGCCTTCAAAATTACAGATCTCCTCTTGTTTTCCTCAATGACTTTTAATAATATTTTAAATTCACTTCCACTGAGTTAGCACAATATGTTATCTTCTCCAACAAAAAGAGTCTCTCTTTCAGTTTCCAGTAACAAAACACAATTAACTGTACATTTTGAAGCAATACTGATGTCCTTTTACAATGCTGTTTAGAGAGTACAGGAGTGTTGTGGTTTTGTTATGATTGGAAAGAAAAAGAAAGCCATTAGAGATCAGCATACCAAAGAGTTTTTTAGAAAATCAGTATGCAACCATAAGGAGATTAAATTGAGTGGAGTAGAAAGCTGTATTTTATAAATCTATAGCTACATCACATGTTTGTGTGTGTGTGTACTTATGTCATGTGCTTGTGTGAAGGTGGTATTCTTGAGTTCATCTTCAAGCCTCATCCTGCAACAGCACAAAAGCAGGAATAGGAGAATGAAAAGTAAGGATCCACTCAGAGTATAGAGAGCCCTGGCAAAGCAGAGCTCTGCAAACACAGCCCTCCTCTCATACGAGGTCACCCAGAAATATTGTGGCTGTGCAAAAGAGCTGAACTTCAGACCTTCTAACTCATACTGAGTTGGGCAGAACAAAATCAAAGAGCTCCAGCTGACTCCTTATTGTTGTTCTTTTCAGTTGCATGCAACATGAGACTGGCTGGGTAAAGGGGGTGTTTTTGCCCACAAAAATCCAGAGTGTTGATTCACAAATGCTTCATTTTCTTTGTGCATAAACCTCAACTTTGTCTCTGCAAGAAGAGACAATCACTGGAAAATCTGTGTATGAAGCACACTGCTAGCATAAGTGCTAGCAGTAATGCTCATGGATTTAATGCTTTAATCCAAAATTCGTGTGACAATTTATGATTTTATTCCCCAAAAGAGCCTTTGCTTTTGACACTTACATCACTGGCTAGTTCGTTTGCTCTCTTGGCTATTTGATAAGCTGGAGTGATCATAGCAGGAAAGCTGCCTTTCCCTTTCCGTTCTTCAAAGTCTTCTGTATATTTCAACTGCAAAAATTCAAGACAGTTCAGGGGCAATTAGATCAAATGTATCTTGATTACACACATAATCAATTCTCAGAGTTGCCAAGTCAGGCATTCAATGGCTGTCATCTGCCAAAAGGGGATGAACCATGAAGTCTGAATCTTTGCAATGTAGTCTTTTAACTACACGATCACGTATATTCTGCATGACCCCTTTGTCTCATTCAGGGTACAAGATGAATGACAGTTGTTTAAAGAAAATACTGAAGGTGTCTGCAAGATGCCTGCTCTATTTATATGAGATTCAGGCATCTTCTTTCTTTACTTTGCATGGCACCCAGTTGTTGGGAAAAGAACAGCCTAGCTCTGTGCCTTCAGTGCTGGCTGCCACCTAGTCCCTAAAATGGCCTAGAACTGAATATGGTCTTTGTAGCTGGAAGTATTAAACACTTAATGGTAAAATGACCTTGCCTTTAAAATATTAATTTTTTACTTTTCTTCATGTTCATATTTTTAAGTGATTTCTAAATATCCTAAGAACCACTTGAAGAGTCAGAAAGAGGCCAATGTATTTTGTTTCACTTACATCACTTGAAAGCTGTGATCCAGCCCTTGCATGGAGTATATCTGGAGTGTCTACAACAGATGTGAACTTTGAAACTCTCTCTTCGTGTCCACGCTTATATTCTATCTGAAGAGGAAAATACATAAATCCATGTTAAAAACAATAAGCAGTAAAAATCTATTTCCTATCAGCAAGCTTCAAGAGAAAATAAGCAACAGCACCCATGGCACTCTCCATTGTACAGTCAAGCTATCAGTATAATTAGTCCCAATTTCCTAACAGTGAATACTAGAAACAGACAGAAACGGACCCAGATAATCAAATTTTCAAAGTATACTAGATCAGTGTGAACCACACATTTGATTAAAATATCATGAGAATAATCACTAATGTCCCAAGATCATACTGCAATGACAATGCAGACACTGTTTGCAGGAAACGATGCAATACTTTAAGATCATTTCTGCAGGATTTACTTTTACTTGATCTTTTTCAGTTAAATTGTTACTTTTATGAATCAGCAATTTTCTGTGCATGCATTTAAGTGGCTTGTATATTACATCATTTCAATATTACCACTATTTAATTTCAAATAATAAAGAGGAAAAAATTCTAATGTAAATAATTAGATTCATAAAGCCATCATGTAAAAAAGTTAATTAAATTAACATTTTAGAGTGAGTCACAATATTTTTCAGGTTGTGAAAAATTACACCAAAAGTTGCCTCATTTTTTAGGAAATATCTACATGATTGTCTTCCCAGGCCCAGTAATTTTTCATGCCTGTTTTCTGCATTATGTCAAAATTTTCTCACTTTGTAGAATTAACAGGACAACAAATATTCATCATAGAACCTAATGTCTGAAGTGAATGGCCTGAACTCAGGAATGTCCAGCTTCAGAAGTCTAAAATATAATTTAAAAACCCTGTGACTTACATCGCTGCTTAGTTGGGTGGCTCTCTTAGCAACCTGATAACCTGGAGTGATCATAGCAGGAAAGCTGCCTTTGCCTCTCCGTGGCTCATATTCTTCTGTATACTGAAACTAGAAAATGAAATTGTTTTGCTTTTACAGAAAAACCCACCATACTTTAATGTGATTCCTCTTTTAATGCCTGCTTCCTAAAGGTGTATATTGCTTTATTTAAAACTAATCAAATTAAAGAATTTACCTTTTTAAGTTTTTTAGGTAAAACTATTTCCTACATACAACAGAAAATATTTCCCATTCATATCAGTTATCCACTGTTAATTGGCTGTGTTGACTGGGGCAGTAACCCATTGCATGGACATAGACAATCAGTCATAATTCAGAAGTGATTTTCATCAGTCATGAAAGGTCTAGTCTATGAAAAACAAGACTTTTTTCCATCATGAATTCTGCTTTACTGAGAGAAACAGCACTGCTTGCTGGATCAGGTCACCTCAGTTTGGTCCGTAGTTCAAATGCTTCTCAATTACATAAATATATAAATGTATGATACCTAGGATGGGCAATAGAACTGTTATGTGGCTTTAATCACTTCCATGGTTCAGTATCATTGACAAAAGTAAATGCGTCAGTCTCTCCTATGGTAACATCTTACCTAAGATTAGAGTGTAGACACTCCAGATATATCTCATGCAAAGGCTGGTGGTGAATCTTACCAACGGTTGACTTTGATGCATTTTTTAAGTCTTCGGGATATGATAGACCACGAAAACAAAGCTATTCCAAATATCAGTCCACTTACATCACTCAGAGTCTTCTGTGCCTGTGTTATCTTCACCATCTCAGGATCTGGGATGGTTCCTGAGTACCACGATTTTCCTCCCTCATAGGCAGCATAGTAAGCATTCTACAAAAACAAAATTATATAACTGCCAATCTTCACCCTTGTTTTAATACTCACACAGCTCATCTGACTGAAAAAAAAAGGAAACACAGACAATGGTGTGGAAGCAAAGATCACTTGCTGTGAAGCCCCAGCGCCAGTAGAGAGAAGGCACACAGAGTGTGGCTGTACATGCAGCAGTTAAAACAGTTACCTGTATTGATACCCTCTTCCTTCCTCCCCTTCTGATTCTTGCATCCTAAACTATAATCGAGCCATGTTGTCTTGAAAAGTTTAGCCAAATGAGAAGCAATGGGGTTTTTTAGCACTGAAATGGTGTGACTAAGCCCCTAATAATGAGGACTGCCAATCCTTGATCTCCTGCAGACTAGTGGCTTGGAGACTTGAGGGATATTTCTTACCTGGGTAGCCAGTTGCTGTGCTTTATAGACACCTTCAATTTCTCTGGACCTTACATCCCATTGAAAGACTGATTTGATTTGTTCACCCTCTTCTCGGTACTTTATCTGAAAAAAAAAAAAAAGCCTTGTATTAGTAGTTTCTCAGTACATATGAAGAGTCATCCCCTTCAGAGAACAAGAGAGACAAACAAGGTGAAGATTGCGTTTAGCCCCAAGGGCAAAACTCTGCTTTCTAGTCCACACCCAGCTTCTACCTAAGATTCCTGCTAATATTGGAAAGCTTCTGTGAATGAGCAGTGTATTGTACCTGAAATCTGGTATGACATTCTGAAAGGATAATTTGATATTTAGATAATACTTCTGGGGGAAATAATCTATGAGAATAATCCAAGAAGAGATTTTAAGGAGGACACGCCAATGTAGCATTAGATGAAAGAACTATTACCAGGTAAGCAATATTCCACTCTCCTATTTCCCTACACAGTGTTTTCAAAGTATCCTAACTGTGTATATGTAAATGACTGCTGTATTTAGTCCTGGGGCATTATTTTCCTACTGCCACTTTTATCATGATAGCATATAGAAATCCAACTAAAATCACAGCTCTGTATTAGAACTCACTCTTCAGATGTGAAAACCCAAAGAGTACAAAATTAAACTGACTGGACAGAAATATTATAGAGCATATGTACAATTATTCCCACTTATAAATAAAGCACAGAGGTACAGAGAGCTAAATGATTCATCTGCTCACACAGAAATTCTGTGTTGAGGGAGTGAGTAAAATTTTTATCTCTGCATTCGAGTTGACATCTCAACATAAGACTTAAGTGAGAACATCGTGTTAAGATTGAAGAAACGTTCTGCAGCAGAAATAACCTTACATATAAAAAACCAACAAACTCCAGTAGCTAATGAAACCTTTTCCCAAGTTATCATTATTTTATGCATTAGTGTGAAAAAGTTTTCCTGCTCACAGAATTTCTACAGCACTGCCTATAAGTAGGCACTGCAGAATCAGCGTATTTTTTTACTCTTAGCGATTTTCTTTCTGGAACAGAACCTCATGTGATTGAAAAGGACAGAAGTTGCTTTAGGTGTATAGAACAAGGGAAAGTGATCTTTGAGCTATAATTTTTCTGCCTGGTATATTCACATGCACTAGAAGTATCAGGCTCATATCACTGCCTAAAACCAGAAATAGAACCTGCAGTAATCCCAGTCTCATTCCTGACCAGATCCGTCACACACAGTTTAAAGTGTGATAGTCACTGCTGGAAGAGTTATGGCCCATGATACTGCAAAAACTGATGCTTAAGAATTGCTGTAAAAATGACAAAAGATACAGCATCTGATGAAGGCTATTAACGTGCATAAAGTTTTTACAGCTAACACAGGACATCAGAATGAATTTAGCATGCTGTAATCTAAGAAATGCAATTGAATGATGGCTAATCACACCAAAACACATTGCTTTGCCTGGTAAATACATTCACAAAATGAACAATACCATTTGAGAATATAAAAAGATGTGGCATTCAAGAAAATACCATTACACAGGAAATTGAGATATCTATCTGCTATTGGCCGTTCCTGAATTTTTAATTTCATTTAATTCTTAGAAATGCCTGTTTGAAGCTGCCGCGCCTGGAGGGAAACAATTTGGGAGATGCAGGAATGGGGTTCGGGTGGGCCCTGAGCGCCCCTGGCGGTCGGACGGGGCACAGCAGCCCAGGAAGACGGATGGGATGGATGTGGCTGAGAGGGCGCGGGAAGCGTTTCATCCAGCCAAGCACCTCCAGAAAAAAGATCCCTGGACTTCTTGTTTCCCTCCTCAGGTTTGACAGAAATCCTTCCCAAAGCATTTGTGAGAATTTTGGCCTATGTCCCATCTAAATATAATTTATTTGTTGTTTTGTATCCGTTTCTGAAGAGATCACAAAGCAAGTAGGTAGTTCTTGTTTCCAAAGGCTGTGTAGCCCCCACTAGTCACAAAGTTTACACAGTTCTGGGCAGTTTGTGCAATAGAGATTCTCAGATATGGGAGGCGAGAAGCTCCTCTCCATATTTCCTTCTGAAGGGAGAAGGACATTCAACTCTAACCTTTCTTTTCTCATGAGTAATCACATTTTAAAAAATTATGATTCAAACCCAGCTGGGATCTTACTGTTCAAAAAGAACACAGAGGGGTAAGTAAAAATCAAATATCTGTATTTATAAAGCAAGACACATTATCACAATGTAGAACAAAGACTAACACATTTGACCCTCAAGGTTCTTACCTCACTTACAATTTCCGACAGTTTTTTTGCATTCATATTTATTGGTGTGTCAAATACACTTGTGAACGCATTGTTTTTTGGGTTATGCCTAAAAAATGGAAAGTGTAAAAGGATATGAGGAATGTACCAGGCAGCCCACAAGAAAGGTTCCCTTTGAGCACTCAAAAACACAATACCAGCCTCCACCCCTCTATACATTACTTTTCCCCCACTTACACAGAGATCTCAGATTACATTCAAGTTATTATTGCATGGAGTAGGTGCCTAGAGCAAAATTAATTTTAATGATCGTCATATCAATGCTGTGTTTCTAATAACAAAAGAGAATAATAGAATAAAAAACAACTGTCATCTCTCCTTTTTCTGCTGACAAATTTGACAGGAATTGATCATTATAAAATAAAAACTTCCTAGAACAAACCAACTCAAAAATCTGCATTTTATACATTTTCTTTATGATTAGCTCAACCTTGTTAACTCTTAACCACTGATTTGGAAATCACTGAATTTTATGGTTTGATTTATTTTCTTCCCACAATAATTAAATGGAACTTAATTTGGCATCTTTTAACACTGGACAAATGAGGAAGCTTTATGTACAGTAACAAGTGTTTCCCATCATTTATGATTCACGAAAACGCAAATATATCCACCAAGGCACTAACAATACCTAATTTCACATCACACATAGGACCAGGCTGAGTCCAAATTGCGATGTTCTCTTACATGAAATGTAGTATTTTAATAAATTAAATAAATTACATTAATTAAAACTTTGTACTTAAAAAAAAAAGAAAATAAAAAGAAAAGGAAACACACTTACACTTGACAGTAAGGCTTTTTCTCATGGCTAACAAAGTTGTTTACTGTTAACATCATCTTGCATACTTCGCAGTGAAAACAGGCTTTATGCCATGTCTGGAAATACCACAAAACAGAAACCAAATAACATGATTTGTATTTCATTATTATTCTGCTAAGTTTTAAATCTCAGTTTTGATTCTTACCATTCATTTAATGAATCTGAAGAATTTTTTTCAAATATATACGTATTATTATTTCAGTTCTGAACCCAGGTATGAGTAAAGAACTTTTGGAACCGAGAGATTTACACTGTGTTTAAAGCCCCAATCTTTACATTTATTATAGTCCAAAATGATAAAGAAAGAGAACTGACCTGATCTATGCAGTTAATCTTCTCAGCAGGGTAAACCCCATAGCCACATCTAGCACACGGCTGCACATTCATCTTGAAATCCACAGAGTGAAAAATATATAGGTTTATACAAAAGGTTCAAAGAATATAAAAGTGACTTTTTGGCCTGTGCAAAGCACACTCTAGACACTCCAGTCAAGGCCTTTTGCTGTGGTCAATGGCTCCCATTAAAGCTCTGAATTGAAGTCTGTTGCTCCTTTTGCTGACCTTCTGTTTCAAAGTCAGCTGCAGGCTGGCTTTTAAAGCTGCCAGTTAGTAAGAGTGGTTATTTTGGCAACTGTGTCAGTGCGTAAGGGAGGGCAGCAATATCTTTCTCTAAATAGAAGAATGAACTCACAGAAACGAATCACAACTGTGTGAATGTTCAAGCCTGATCATTTAGTATTTCAGTTTTGTTGTCATAAGCCCAGGATGAAAAGTATAAACAGCAGTAGCAATTTATCATAGTTTCTCCTCACCCTGATATGCAAGTGACCTCACGGAGAACTACTGTGTATTTAGGAAGAGCCTCATAGTAGAAGGAGGTACCACCAGAGATACAGGCCAGAGATGGGTTTGGAGCTTCCTGGCCCTTTGGTGGATCCAGAAAAGGTACAGCACCATTGTCCCAGATGAGTCATTACTTTTTTCCCTTGGTGCCAGCTCAGTTTCACCTTGTACATTACAGGCAGCAGAGCAGAGCACACTCATTTCTCATATCTTTCTGTTTCATCAACCTGTCACTCCATCTTCAGGTGTAGGAGGATGCCCAGTGAAATGGGGAGAGCCTCTTATCTCAAATAGTTCTAAACATGATGGGTACAAATCCAAACTTCTATCTCCTACAGGAAAAACTTCAAAAAGGAACCATTTACTATTGCATAGAATGAACAAAGCAGCTGTTTAACAGTGTTCACAATGAGTAGGCTGGCACAGATCAGAATATAAAAATTCCTTCACCAAATAATGATAAGGAACGATTATGTCTGATATAACAATTCAAGCAAGCTATTAGGGTTGTGAAGTTGTTTCTCTGAGCAAAAGAAGCTATTAAATTCTACCAGCTACAAATGGTGAGGATTTGAGATTTACATCTCACCTAATCATAATACTTCCAGCTGCAGGGTTCCATAACCCTGGGACACAGCTAAGAGTTATCTCAATCAGAGTAAAAGTCTACTCCATCATCCATGCATCTGCACCACTTCCCGTGCCTGCAGCAGTCCTGGGATATTGCTAAGCACTTTCCTTTTCTATAAATTACAAACAATTCCATCAAAATAATTTCTGTCTAAACCTTCTGGGTATACTTAGAGAGCCTCCTATTCAACTCTTCATGGAGATATGCAGTTCTGCTTAACTTATTATTACTACTTTTACTGAATGCTGACAATGTACTGGCACAATGTACTGTCAGCAACTGGTGAGCTGAAAATAGAGTCTCTAATCTGAAGAGCCGTGGCACAAGGTCCTGAAAACACTTGAGGTCTTTCAAAGTAATTAATATCAGTACATAAACAGATGTATTTTCATTTTTAAAAATGCCCACAGAACACAATTTCTTGTATTAAAATGACTGCTGAGTTACCTCACATTATTCCTTTTGGGATCAAAAGTGATTTATGTTGACCAAGTTACATCACAATAATATTTATCCCACTCACACCTGTGAACCAAATTAGTTTGGAACTCTTCCAGCTCCCTTCTCACACAGCTTTGCATCTTGTCCCAGGCTGCCATTCTGTTTATGCAAGTGACCTATATTAGGGTCACAGTGGCCAGGCTGTCCCCTCTTTATTTAGTACCTGGCACACTACCAATTGTTGCCTCTTTGTGTTCATCTACTCTAAGAGTCACTATATTGTATATTTTCTAGACAGCCCCAGCTGTCTTCACACTAACTGAATCCATGCTAGAGCCCTTATCTCAGTTTAGCAAGAATAAAGATGTGTGCTCTGCTCCTGTCCCAGCATAGACAGTACATTGCTTAAGACCCTTCTGAAATGAGTTTGGAGAGGTGCTGAAAGCAAGACATCCCTGAACCAAACATAACATAAAGACTTGGCAACTACAGAACAAATACTTCATCCAGGAGTCACCTGAACAGTGATCATCTGGACAGGACTTCAGCATGGATCGTCAGTGTATACAGCCCATATGCACCCAGAGAGCATATTAGAGGTACCTGAAAGAAATAAGACCATGTGTTCCTTCCAAGAGGCCTTTCAGACAATTAGAAGCCCTTTTTTTCACAGATAAATATTATTTAATACAACAACTGTTTGTTTCTTTTCACTGTAACAGATACTATCAGCTTGACTGGGAGTCAGCAAATGAATTTTCCAAGTTCTTCTGCTTCTCCCAAGTTACAGCATATGCAACAGGAGAAGCGTGGTAAGACACAATGTCCTGTACAGCCACTGTCTTTGCCAGCCACACAGCTTCCCTCACACCCATTGTGCAGCAGCTCTCCTGGAGTCTGTTGAAGGTTTTCCTACTTCTGAGCACCTCAAAACTGTCCTGTTGCATGGTTTGTTCTTCACCACCATGGATTAAAACTGAGTTGCTAACAGAGAAGAGAGTTTATTGAAAAATAAGTATTGCATGGTCTCATTACACAGTGTGCACTGCATTTGATGATGCAAGGAATTAAATCACAAAACCAGTGCAAGTTTGTTATCTTGACAAATCTTAGCAAGACATTTTCTCTTCAGTTAAAAGCTCATTGTGGCTTTTTTCCTCCTTTAGTAAGGCCCCATAAAGGCTTTTGGATATCAATGAAAATCTTAAAAGGCTTTACTTAACAGTGGAACCTTAATCGATGTGGTTTAAAAGTACTGTAGTTACACATAAAGTACAAGGAGACAGTACCTTGAAAGTGCAAATTAGTAGGAAGAAACACTCTTACCTCTCCAAGCTCCTGAAATTCATTCAAGAGAAAAGAGGGAGCATGTCTGCATCCTCAGTCTGAATCTAAAACGCACCCATTAGTTACACAGAGTAACCTCTTGAGAGACATTCAAGTCAGGGTCATCTGCTCTGTCACTCCTGAATAGGAGCTGTGCCCTTCCAGCAGCATAAGTAGCAGGAAGCCAGACATCACACATTGTGGCAACCCTATCTTCCTGATGCTTGCAAAAAAATACCAGCCTGGTGCTGGTTCACAACACACTCTGGGAGTGTTGCTCACTGTCAAAAGCTACTGTAAAATTTCAAACACTAGACCAGCATCTTTATGACCTTTTCTGAATCCTATGATTTTGTTACCTGGGTTCAGGGTCTTTTGTCCCATACAGTTTCTACACAGTAATCATATTTAACATAGTAGCAAATCCAGCTTGCAAAAATATTGAAAGAAAGATGGAAAAGATTTATCAACACTAAAATCTCCCAAGACTCAAAGAAAAACTTCTAAGAAACTGCCTTTCAAACTTGTACAGTTGTTTTTTATATTTTTCTTGTTTTGGAAACTAATCAACAATCGTTTACATTTCATGACTAAAAGGATTTATGCTTACTCCTTCACTTTGTTGCCAGTGTCAGGAAAACCTGAGTGTAGGGACTTTGCAAATGCTTCTAACAGAGCAACATAAAGTAAAAGAGAAATGTAAAAAAGAACCAACAGGAGAAGGCAGCATCAGCATTACAGAGTAGAGAAAGAACTGATGAGGAGATGCTACAATTTGAGCTGAATGATTGAAGAAATGTGTATAAAGCATGCACAGCATAGACCATGTGCATATAATGAGACTACTGGTGTCCAAATATGCCCATTTATCGTGTATCAAAACACATGAAAGACTCAAGTAAAAAACTCATAAAACATGGCATATGCCTGATTATAGAGAAATCCCACCAAAACACACTCTCAGCTGACTGAGATTAATTATTCTATTGAATTCCATAAAGTTGTGGTGTGCCAAATCACACCACACTGCCCTCATATTCCTACAGTATATCAAAACCATCCATCCTTTCTTGTAAAATTTATAAAAACCTAACAACTGTTATTTAGAAGTGAACACCTTGTGAGTTGCTCAAATCCTCCATCCTAAAAGTATCCCCACACCTGTCTCCAGGTCTCAGCGAAGCCGCATCCTTGTTTTCACGGACTTTGTGCAGAACACAGCACACAGTTATTATTCCAGACAGGTACTATTTAGTTGCCTCGAGCCTTCTAGTTTGTACCTGCCATCTACCTTTCAATTTCCCAAAGGCACACTGCACTGTCATTCTGCAGCTGCTTACGCAGTGGTTAAACACTTATTTTCTACAATGCAAACATCCAGTCAAAGGCTTCATTATTAATGTTTTTAGGGAGCACAGTAAGTCTCCAGGGATAAGAAAAGGAATGCTGATGCTATAGGTATCACATTGCTAGCTCTTCCTCCAGCAAGTCATGCATATGGCCAGCTATGCAATATTATACATGGGAAGTTTTTTGCTTCCAGATCCTTCCCTAGGTGGCAATCACTCCACACCCTGAAGCAAGATACTTTCTCCTACTTCTACTCTCTTTTTAATTTCTCCCTTACTCCACATTGAAAACAAGCAAGATTTTATTAAAAAAACCCTAGCACCTTATACTGCATTAAAATTAACATGCATTGAAGAAACGTATTACAGCACACTGAAGAATCAAACTTTTTGTGAATGTCAGCTACCAACGTGAAAAGAAAACAGAAATACAGGTTTCATCAGCCATTTGAGTCAGAGGTTCCCCATACCCAATTCTATCAGTAAATTGGTGAAAATTGGCAAGGATTATCAGACCACCTTTTTGAGAGCAATACAACCATCTTTAGAAAAAAGCCATTTCTAGGTCTGCTAATTTGGCTGTGGTGACCAGATGGCAATGGATATCAAGATATAGAAGAAAATAATTTCTGGATTTCCTAGATAATCCCCATACACCTCATCAGGAAAGCATATTTGAGTGTTATCAAGTTCAGGTGCCACTGCCAGTCATTGCTGGTGATGGCACAGTCTCCCTGCCCTCCATGCATTTACTTGAAGATCTATACATTTCCAGTGCCTCTGTTGCCCATAATGACCCACTACGGATTTAGAAGTGATGCTGTCTTCTTGAAAAGAAGCAGCTAACATATGGCATGAGAGGAACCATGGGATTCTGTTAGTTTGATTTTCAGGAGAAAACTTTAGCTACGTATCCAACCAGGAGCTCCTGGCATAACCCCACAAAGCAGAGCCAGGTCCCAGCAGCAGCACACAGACACACGGCAAGATTCCTGCGCTGCTCAGACGCTCCTCCATCACATCGAAGCAGTGACTTGTTGCGAAGCAAAAGGCTGTTTGTTACCAGGCCTGTGTTTTGTGCCAATTATGAGGCAGTTACACTGAAAAATGTCTCTTTGATGTAAATTTCTTCAGGTAGTGAATGTTAAACACCACACACTGCTGGGTAGGTATATGATTTTGTAGGATTGGAGCCTGCATCCAGGAGTAATTAGCAAGACTGTGCCAATCTTCAGTCCATGGACTGGACTGCTGGGCCTGATGCAAGGGCTACACAGTAGGATACCATAATTAGCAGAGATGCAACACACAGAGTAATTGGGAAGATAAGGAAATGCCACTGAAGTTTATGCAAGGAGAAAAATTTCTTTAGATCTAGACAATCTCGTGTCACCACGAAACTTAAGTCTCTTCTTTCTTGGGGGTGTGATGGAGCACAGTGATTAAAAAAAATGTGTTAATTTTGATTTCACTGTGATGTTGGCATCATTACCTGGGAAGAAAGGAGGGCACAGGAGCTGCACCTGAGACCTTCACCTGGGGGGACAGGGATGGGGCCAGGGATGGGGAAAGGGATAGGGACAGGGGTAAGAGTAGCGGTAAAGGTAGGGATAGGGACAGGGACAGGGATACGGACAGGAAGAGGGACAGGGACAGGGACAGGGACAGGGGCACGGCCAGAGATAGCAACAGGGACAGAGCAACAGGGACACGCCGGCGGAACTCGCCCTGCCCCGCCCCGGCCTCGGGGGCACCACCCTCCGCTTTCGCTTTAGGTTTCGCTTTAGGTTTCGCTTTCGCTGTTGCTGCAGCTTCGCCGGATCCCATCGCCAAGGCAAGACCCGGCCCCAGAGCCCTCCTCGCCGCGGCCCCTCCGTGTGTCCCCGCTCCTGCCCCGCTCCTGCCCGGCGTGCTGTCCCCGCTCCCGTCCCTGGCCGTGGGTCCGCCGTCCCGGGGTAGCCCCCGCGCTCCTCCCGGTTCTGCCCCACCCGCGGCCTGCGCTCCTCGCTTTGTAACGGGTTGGTTTAAAAGTGAGTTTGTTGATCCTAACCGACTATAGACCCCCAGCTTTTGGGGCCTGCTGTTACTCTAAGCGTGCTCCTAGACCTGGGCCGGTGTCCCGCAGCCCTGGGGTCACTGAGCCGATGCTGCAAGGTCTCCGGGATGGCTTTCAAGCTATCTTTAAACTTGGGGTCTGCTCACTAAATGTGTGATAAAATCTAGTTCATTCTGCCTAGTTATGGGGAAGGGGTGGGGATCACTCTTGCTTTTCCTTATGGAAGTCTGGAGCCGGACCTGGACAGGATGGCTGAGCGCATCCCCCGTGAGCGGAGTGGGGATGCTGCGCTCCCGCTGCCCTGCGCTGCCGTCCCTGCGCCGAGAGCACTGTGCTCTCAGAAAAACTACTCCTTCTGGTAGTTTTCCTTCGGCTTAATGTTCTAAATTTAATTAAAACCATCCATGGTAGATAATACAGGTATTTTTCACTTACGCACGTTTGACTATATATGCAAATGAAAACACGGAAGCTCTCTAGGTGATTTAGTACTGAGTAGAATTGCAAATACAAATGTTTTGATGTTGGTTGCCCTTCCTTTCATTCCAATATAATTCTTTCCAGACCATGAAAAATTTTCTTGGAATTAGTCATAAGATTTGGACAATGCTCTCAGGTGTGATTCTTTGAGGCTGTCCTGTTCAGGGCCAGGAGCTGGACTTTGATGATCCTAGTGGGTCCCTTCCAACTCAGAATATTACATGATTTTATTCTGTGACTCTGTTCTTTTATTCTGTGATCTTTCACCATAAAATTATTTTTTAATTTTACTCTAATCTGCATTTTTGAGGGCAGTTTAGACAAGTTCCTTGTGGGAACTGCCCTGAGGTAATACAGGCAGCTGCCCATGTGCAATGCATCTCCATTCCGAGCCAGTATTCTGTAACCACTTTAGTTGATGGAGTACTATAAAGTGTATAACTGACTAGCAACCTCACGTGTCTGGTGATTTCGTTTATAGAAGTGTTTCTAAAATGTTAATGTTCACTGAGGCACACTTACATTCTTGTACTTTCATTTGTAGATGTCAGAAGATTTGCACGGTGACCACTCTGCTCAAGAGGGAGGTGAAGATGTAGTTGATGCAAGGCCAGACAGAAGTAGCAGATTCTCACTTTTTGGAAAGTAAGTTACTAGTTTTATTCCTGTTCTTGTTGTACCAGCTATCATGCTGCCCTTCTAATCATAGAAACATAGAAAGGATTGATTTGCTCTTCAGTTGGCCATGTCCACAAAGTCATAGATGACCTGGATAGGGAGAGGGTTTATGTTGTATGGGTTTAATGTATCTGGTCTGTACCTTGAAGCAGCATTTCTCTATAGTAACTCCCTATAGGGAGACCTGTACTATCTCACATAAGTTTTATTGGGCAGTCAAGAGACCACTAACTTAATTTAGCATCAATTATAGTCCTCCATCTTAAACATTGCCCTTTGGTGGAGCTGGGAATTAAATATGCCATTAATTTTACTGCATTTGGCTCAGCTAATCTCTGGCATCATTGGAATCCCCTGCTGACTATTTAAGTGAGTTTAAAGCCTGGATGTGCCATGTAGGTTGTAGCACAAAGAAGCCTCACCAAGTCTAAGGATGTAGCCCATTATAGAATACATTAAAAGCCTTTCATTTTAAAGCATAGTTGTCTCACTGAAGTATAAGCTTACTTTCATTAAATCAGTAGGAAGGAAGAACTGTTTACTGCTTGCTATACTCCTGAGAACATGAGGTAGATGTGATTGAAAATGCAAAACATGAAAAATGAACATGCAAAGTTTATAAATACTGTTGAATGTCAGTAAATGGCTACCTCACATTAGATTTAGTGAGATTTTGCAAGAGGTGTTTAATACAAAGGCTAATGTATTTACAGAGAGATTTGGGGTTTTTTTACTACTGGACATTTACATTCAAGTGACCAGTGTAATTCAGAGAAAATATATGGAGAATATACTTCTATTTTTGCTGTTTATTCCATGAGTTTAATAGGGGTTGCAAATCTGTGAGAGAATTGAAGAAGCTTTAGTCTTAGAAGACTTTTGATGTGCTGTTAAGAAAATCACTGTACTTTCTCTGTCTCATCCCTCAAATATGTTTCATGATGTGTATGTGCTTTATTAATTTTAAAAAATAGACAAGTGCAACATTTATTTTTAAATCTTGCTGAACATTTTTCAAAGGTTTCTTTTAAACTTTATGAAGTATGTGTTGTAGTATTTGAATTGGTCTTCTTTATAAGAGGTGATATGCAAACACTAATATTAAATTATGCAACTCAAAGTTAATAATTCCCAAAGGAAAGGCAATAATCAGCATTTCTCACTTTTTTTCTGTACAAAATTTTTCAAATAATTTGGCTGTTTATCAGTTTGAGGCATTCATTTTTAGGGAACTTCTTGAAGTTACAATTTAAAGCATTTTCCTTCAGAAGTAAAAAAATGTGCAGATTAAATATGAGGTAATTGAAAAGATTCAACTTGGATTTTGTAGAAAGAAGTAAGTCTGAGAAATCTATGAGTTTCTTGAAGAAGGTGATGTTTGCCTAAAGAGTAAATGAGGTGATTGAGAATGAAGGTCTTAAAAATTCAAGCACAGTGACAAAGTCTTTGTCTTATAAAAACTAAAACTTTTTGACTTGAAGAAAGAGAGAACAATGTGAGAGGATAAATGACGGTGGGGTATGATCCAAAGTTTTAACTGTAATGAAGGAGAAAGTGAAGAGAGAATAACTTTTTGTGCCTCACAGAAAATCTAGGGGACATCCAATAAACAGTTCATGTGATAAACTGCTAAGATGTGATTTTCACATAGTGCAGAATGCCATTGTAGAACTTAGAGTCATGGGATATGCAGATGGCAAGGTTTTAAATCAGTTCAAAAAAGATTAGATGTATTAGTGGAAGAAATGTCCAGTGGGAATATCAATGTTAATGTCTTTGGTGCAAGATGTTCCTAAATCAGATTTCTGTGAGAATATATTCTGTACCCAATTTCTTTGCTTTCTTCAAACTCATGACTAGTCAGTACCACATACTAGGCTAGATGTATTTTTACTTGAACCAGTGTGGCTCTGTGTCTTGATTTCCAAAGCTTCATTTTGGCAACATGAAGTGATACCTGTAAAATAAGATACCCAGGAAGCCATAGAGTGACTACAATTTTATTGTCCCCTTTTGCTTTTTGTTTTAGCAACCCATTGTTTACCAGCTGTGCAGTACTTTCAGTGAAGTTCTGTGCTGTGTTTCATTTACTTTTGCTTAAAATATGTAAGTCCAATAGGGAAACAAGTAACTTGTGTTGTTAAATAAGCACATCAGTTTTAATTTGAGAGAACAGAGCGGTGAGAAACTGCATTCAAAAATATGCAGAAAGACCAGCTGTTTCCAGTAGCTTCACAGCTTCAATTTGCCACTCTCTGGCTGCGACTTTACTCTCACAAGAGCAGTAAATAGAAATAAATTAAAATCTCACTCACTACAGCATGTCTCTCTGAGATGTTTGTGAGCCTCCTTTAGCACACAGGCCATAAGGCTCAGAACATACCAGGGGAGACAGGTTCTTCTGACTGCTCAACAGTTCATGGAAATTACCTTTCATGTATTTCCTTCTCTTCGAAAAAGTCCTAGTACTTAATTAGTATTGGTGAGGAAAAACTATTTGGCCAGGAAAAGAGTTGGAAGAAGTTTTGGGTTAGGATCTGCCAGCAGTGTTTGGTACCAGTTTTTTTATAGCCACTAGATGGCAGGAGGGTATCAATTTTCCTTATTCCAAAAAGGGAGGAAAAATTAGGATGCATTGCAGTGGAGCAAAAAGTTATGTTTCAGAAGCAGAAATAGCAGGATACACTCTGGCAAGTCTGTGCACAACAAAAGTTTAAAACATGGTTAAACAATGATTAAGCTGCAGATTTCAAACATGTATTTCAATTTTTTTATGTAAGAGTTAGAAACTAATAGAATTGTTCCCTGCTCCCTGTGGACCTCCATGGGTCTGCAGGGACACCGCTGCCTCACTGTGCTCTGCACGACAGGCTGCAGGGGTATCTCTGCTCTGGTGCCTGGAACACTTCCTCTCTCTCCTTCTTCACTGGCCCTTCTGTCTGCAGAGTTGTTCCTCTCACATATTCTCACTCCTCTCTGGCTGAAATTGTCAGTGGGGTTTTTCTTCCCCCTCCTGAAGTAGGTTATCCCAGAGGCACTACCACTGTCCATCCTGGAGCTGGCTGGCACTGGCCCTTTTGGACATGGAGGAGCTTCTGGCACCTGCTCACAGAAGCCACCCCTATAGTCCCCTCGCTACCAAAACTTGGTCTCACAAACCCAGTACACTGATCTTACAGATTAATTGCTTGTTTTGTTGAAAAAGTCCTACTGCTTGCACTGCTTATGAAGAAACTGTATTGACCTCCACTGCATGAATATCAAGTGTTCCTGCCTTAAAATGAATGTGTTCAAATACAGGTGATTCCTCAAATCATGACTCATCTTTTTTATAATAACTTTCACAATTTTAAAATTAAAAATGTGGATCTTTTATGAGTTTTCTAGTGTCAGAATACTACAGACCTTTCAAAGTAAATATTACTAAGAGAAATAATCTTTTTTATCCTTAGATAGACTAAAAATAGCAAATTACTTTAAAACAAATAACAGCTCATGAATCATTATCTGAAGTTATGCTCTGGGCTGCAAGTCATATGTCTGAAGTGACCTCCTGTTTCAGTGTCATGTTTCCCTTACTGCTCTAAGCAAATCACTGTGCACCTTAGTCTGTTCTTTAACTGTCATAATTCCAAAATCTATCACAACATAATTTTAATTTTGTTTGGAGTTTGTTGGTTCTGCTTAGCAAAAGCTAAATATCTGTATTTTATGTTCATCCCAAAGCACAGAACATTAAGTTTCAGAAGTAATCTGTAGTCTGTTCCTACAAAGACAATAAAGAGACTGTAACATGGAACAATAGGGATGTTTCATTTTTATTACTCTCTTTTAAGTGAGAAGGTTTTTATTTTTTTAATGTAATTTTTGTTAGATCTGGAATTCAGCTTGTGGAGAACACTGTGAGAGTATTTAACAGTGAGTGAAAATTGTGGTCAGTGCTTGTACTTTCCCTGGGACACTTACTGGATGTACCACATAGGAAATGCTCAAGTACCTTGAAATAGTATCTAGTCTAAATTATGAGAACTCATTAATTCACAATATTTGTTTCCAGTCTCCTTAGAGACTTTATGTTGTGAAGCACAGCAAACACTGGGTTATCCAGGAACTGTATCTGCAGTAATCTCAGTCAAATATCCTAATTACTTTTCAGTGTAGTAATTTATTTCCTTCATTTCAACAAACTCTGGGCTGTATCATCCAAAATTTGGAGGACAGCTGCCATATAGTGTCTAGTTTAAGCTTTCAAAGTAGTCCAAAGAAATTTAAACCAAATTTATAATAAACCAAAACTGCTTTGGGTAAATATGTAGGAGGAAATAGTTCTATGAATTAAAGTACAGAAGGGTTTTGTAAACTTTGCCAGTTAATTTGCATTATTTTCTTAGAAGCATTCATTGTGTAAATACTGTAGTAATGGTGGATCAAGTTTTGACAGAAGGAGGAAGGATGTGTCAGAGGGAAGTCTGCTGTCCCACCTCCACCTCTGCTCTGTGTTCCTCTGCTCTCACACAGGAGCAGTGACAGAATCAGAGTGATGGGAGCGTGTTTTCCGCGTGTCAGCAAAGGTAGGTCAGGCCTGCATGACCTCAGCCTGCAGGGTGATGGCTGCAGGGGTTTGAATAGCCCCACAGAACAGTCCAGCGTGACCCACTGCTGACACATGGGAATCTTTGGGCCGGAGCACACAGAGCATCCTGTGCCACTCTGCAATGTAACCCTGAGCATGGTGGGCTCAGCATTAGCAAAGAACATCAGACTTGCTCTTGAGGACAAGCTGAAGCTGTTTTCAGATGCAGTGTGGAGTACCATTTGATGATGAGCCAAGGTACTGTGGAATGTTATTCATCTCCTTCCTTCTCTGCCACCTGTTTGGAAATCTCATGAATTAATACCCTGTAAGAATTTGGTTTCAGTGCTTATTGCAGGCTAATTGTAACTCCACTGGCATTTTGCAATTGCTAATCCTTTCCAGAGTGTTCTCTGAAAAATAGTGCTTAAAGAGGTTGGTCTATTTTAAGTAATTTTCCAAGCAATCCATATATACCTGTTAATTGCTCTTGGTACCTGTGATAGGTAAGAGAAACTCCATCTTTTTTTTTTTTGCACATAATTATCAATTGCCTATGTACATTATACTACCTAGGATATGATTATGCAAGATTTCAGTTTCCAGAACACCCATGGAAGGTGTGTCTGTGCAGGTTTTCTAGAAATGAGCAGAAAGCCTTTCAGCAAGCAAAATTCTTTATTTGTAAAAATTTATCTTTTGAATTCGACCCTTGTGTTGTATACAGTATTGTGAGGCCTACACAGCAGATGTCATGCAGCTAATTGGGAAGCTGAATCTGAATTACAAACTAATGATTGAGAGTTCAGAATTTACTCTGTTTTGCAGACATTACACCAGAAAATTGTCATGTAGGTTGTAAGTGATCCTTAAAATATTAAGTGCACAAAGACTAGGGTAATGCTACCTGTTTTTTGGGGGGGTTCTTTTTTTTTTTTTTTTTCTCTTTTTAACTGTTGTGAACTGTGGACAATATTAGACCTAAGTCTCCACTGAAACTTTTTGGACAAAGTGCAGCTGGCTTAGTCCCAGTGTACTTAGTCTGCTTCATTTGTATATAATAAAACTGGTTTTGATTTTATATATGAAGGTCATCACTAGCACATAGTTAAAAGGAGAGGAAGACTTATCTAGATGTTAACTATCAGAACACCAAAAGATATTTCCAAAGTTGTAGTCTGAGGCTTGTTCTTTCAAACAGCTCAACTCTATTCATCACAAAGTGAGTTTTCAGGTGTCCTGGACTGAGTTTCTCTTGTTTTCAAGGTTCTTAGTGAAGATCATGCCTCTTAATTGGAGATGGGTGTGAAAGTGAAATGGCACAAAAAAGCTGCAAGAAGGTCTGAAAAATGTCTTGTAATGAAGGATTTAAAATGTATTTAGTTTCTCTAACTGAAGTTGAAATATAATTTGCTTATACTATACAAATATGTATTGTACTATATGAACAAGTAAGTGATGGAAAGTCAGAAGATAGGAGACACTTTTTGTAAGCAAAGAATTCATAAATTAATCCGATGGATCCATAAATTGATCTTAAAAAAAAAAGATTGAGTGTAAATCTAAAAGATACTCTGCACATCAAACAAAAGTGCAGGTTTGTAGAAACTACTTAATTTTTGTTTGTGCCTTGCTTTGCAAGAGATCAAATGAAGTGTGCTCACACTCAGGTGAGTCAATTACTGCAATTAGCACTACTGCTGTGACCCACTAGTTGGTTTTGTTCACATCTGAGGCTGTTGCAGTTGTATGGCTTTGTGGTAGGGGAGGCCTTGTTGGGATTCAAGCTAATACACTTTAGATTGTGGTTTCAAAGGAACACACAAATAGCCATTGGTGTAGTTCAGCTGAGTAGCTGTAGTGTGATGAGCTGTGGTAGCTGGCCTGTTAAGCCAAGGTCCCAGAGACCTTTAGGGCTGTAAGATACTTTGGGAAAATGCCATATTTTGTGAACTATGTATATGAGAATATGAAATTCCATATTCTGCTGCCCTGTCATTCTTGCAGTTAATGTTAAATAATCATGTGCTGGCACTAGCAGTTTTCTCTTTTCAGGGATGTGCAGAAATCAAGGTTGGGTGCATGGGGTTATTCTTCCCCAGGTGCTGGACTCTTTTTTTGAATTTCAGACAGTTCTTCTCTACCCATCTCTCCAATCTGTCAGAGTCCTTCTGAAGGGCTGCACAGATCACTGGGGTACCAGCCAGTCCTCCCAGAAAAGTACTGGCCACTATTACCCTCTGGAAAGAAGTCATATGATCTATAATTGCTTTATGAAATAAGTTTGTTTATGCTGCATTTTGTAATGGAAAATCTAACACCAGGAGAGAGGGAGTTACTTTCCCAAAGTTTTTCAGCAGTGAAAGCACAATTTACACTCAGTTCTCCATCCAGAGCACAACAGTTGGGTCTTAGTGGATAACAGAACATATCCCTCCTAGCTGAGCATTTTGGGTTTTTTATTATTTTTCACAAAGTTAATTGGGCAAAGCATAGCTAGCATATAGTCTTAAAATATACAATCTTTGTTCTACTGTTGGAGATGATATGGCATGCTGCAGGAAACTTAGGGAAATGCAAGGATTTCCTTAAAAAAGTCTTTTTTTTTGTAGATTTTCTATGAAATCTGTAATAGTACTGCTACATATGTCATAACAAGAACAAAAGCAGGTTTTTAATATGATACAGTTTTATTGGATGAATGAGCTCAGTTCAGTCTTGGGCAGAGAATTTAATAATGATAGTTTAGGTCCATCCCATCTCTATTATTATCTTTGTAAGCTGAAGGAAATAATCTCATTGTTTAACTAACTCCTTTCTTTCAAAACTGCTATAGCAGTATTTTCTGTTCAGAATTACTGTATTTACAATTATTAGAAGGGCTGGGACATGGGTGTCCAAGGGAACAAGAGGTACTGCTCTAGTGGCTTCCTAGCTTCAGGTTCATGCAAGCTTAAGGCTTTTGAAAAAGCAGCTGAAGGCTAAATAATTCTTATGGCTCTGTTTGTGAGGACATTTACAAGCAGTCATTATTTTATTACTTGCCTAGTCCTGTTGCTTTTGGTAGGCCTGCTCCCAGGAGGGAAGTGGAGCATGTTCCTCAGGGGCTGGGGTGTTCTAGTTAGAATGCTGACCATGTCCCTTTCTTCTGCCCCTTCCCAAAACTGACCTGCAAAGTTTAGGCATTTCAGAAAAGTAGCATATAAATATGCAAGGGCTGCACAGACTTTATATATCATTGATAAATATGAACTTCAGACTCCAGTATGATCAGTTTAGTGTGTTGCACTGTAATTTTAAATTTCTTTACCAGGCAAAACAAGACCAAGAGAGGGAACAGAAATCTAGGATCACTTGACTGTTTTTTTGTTTTAATGTTTGTGTGTGTGTGTGTGTGTGTTGTAATGTGTTGTTTATGTTTATGTGCTGTTCTCAATCACAACTGTCAGTTTTCATGCCTTTTTTGTAAGACATCTGCTCACCATAGTAAGCAAAAATAGGTGAAGTAATGTTTAGATCTTCTGGACAAACTTTTATGTGCAGTTTCGTAAAACCCCTTTTCTTGTCTCTTCTAAATGAAGACTTTCCATTGCATTGAAATAATCGCACTGATTTATTATTAAAAATTTTTAACATTTTCTTTTGACAACTGTCTGGAATATATTTTTTAAAAGCCTTCTAAGGACTGGTTATTTTGTTGGTGCTCATCTATCAAATTCAGTAATCACTTGCTAATAACTAATTCAGGAAAACAAGTTTGTGAGGCCATAGCACATGACAGATTGGAAAGAGAATGAAGGTCTCCCAAATGCCAGTGTCTTTTGCAGTGGCTCCTCAGTGTTTGCCACAGGCTTTCCTAAGTGTTCCAGCATGTTGCCTTCTTAGTTTGTGAGCCAGGATCTCACCTTCAAATGCACTGTAATACAGTTTTAGCATTTGGTTTAGACCTTCTGGTTTAGTCATTATCCCATATAATTTATGCCTTCTGATTTTTAACAGTCAAGGAATATTCATTTTTATAAAAGACAGTTCAAATAGTGACACATTCTTCTGGTCCAGAAATGTTGCTGCTGCCAACCTGATAGAATATTAATGAAAAAAGGCAACAGGATAATCTATTATTTGTATGCAGCTCTAGATCTGTGTGACATTACCAAAACAGATCTGACAAAGAACAAAGAGTCTACCTTAAAGAACTTAAGATTTAAAAACCTCTAGTCAGGTTTAACAAGTGTCTTTTGCTTGTTATTGCCAATAGGTTTCAAGTTGAAATAAAAATCAAGGAGGGGAGAGCGTACAGTAATTAGGGGTGTACTAAATATGGTGAAATTAGACTGGATAAAAGTATTAAATCTGAATAAAAGTATTAAAGCTGGTGGTTTGGAGAGAAGGTTATGTAGATGTAAGACTAATTCATGATCATGAGAAAGCATCAGACATATGAATAGACCGCTGATTATTGAGTCTAAGGTACAAATGTAGAACAAAATATTGAATATATTGAAATATTGAAAATAAATGTCTGCTTTATGAATTCTGTTTTCTGTTCTCTTTGGCTCTTGGAAGAATAGCTCTAAATTGGTCTCCAACACACTCGATGTAACTAGATGTAATTTAGCAATTCTTTGTGAATTCAAACACAATCCTCTTTGTATTTTCACTGTTTTCTGTCTATCCTTTAACAATCTATTTAAGTAAAGTCCAATCCAGGATTTTTCCCCAGCAAACAGCACTTGTGATGAGCAGTATTCACAAACATAATTTATATATACTCTGTGTGCAACACTGTAAGGAGTGGGGGTTTTTAGATAGAAAGAGCAGCTTAGAGCCACACAAACTGCATAAAAATAGATCAGCAATATAGGCTATATAAGTTTCTTCAGAGGTCTTAAAACTAATGTATTGTCCCATACACAATATTGTAACTTTCTCCACAATATTGTAACTTAATGGGGAATTTATTTAAATGAAGCCTGTAAAGAGGCCCCAGATGTAAAAGTCATAAGGGCACCATCTCAGTTGTTTGAAAGAAAGTAAAGAGCATCACACTTTCAAGATACATTGCATCCCACAACAAGAATTGTATGGAAGTTCTGGTAGATGTTGATGGATTACCTGAGAATATTTGTTCTGTGAACATTGTCACTGTGCCACTGCTGTAAACTTTCTTGGACTCAACAGAAAAGCTGACAATGTGACAGAAACTAGAACAGAACTATTCTCCAATCCCAAAAAGCATTTTGACTCTGGAAGAGATCCTGAAATTACATGTTTTGTAAAAACACCATGCTTTTAAAGGCAAATTTTCTTTTTAAAAGGAACCTGCTATCAATCATTCAAAAATTACATATGATGGCACATTACATTAAAGACAGAGTAAAAACTATTGTAATATTCTCAGATACTCCTTATCAAATAAAGCCCAAATTTACTGAACTGCATAGAGCAAAGACAGAGTTCTCTTCTTTTGTGTATGTGTGCTTCAAATAAAGATGAGTGGAATCAGTAAAGCCTTTTCTACCCACCACTGAATGTCAACTTCCTTAAGCTGGATAGTGTTATAACTGTAGTGGTTTTGTTACCTGCTTGCATTTTTCAGTACAGCAACAAAAGTCCCTAACTTTCCTGGGAGAGAACGTTTTCAAAGCCTGGATACCCCTCTGTGATATCATTTTTAGAGTTCATTTTGATTAACACAGTAATTTCCTCTTTGAAAAGCAAACAAACAGAAAAAAACCCTAAAACAATCATGAAACTCCTCCCATCTTGAGACTGGGCAGTGATGATTGTGAAATTTGCCTTTATTCATCTAATCCTCTACCTCAAAAGCTATTTAACTGACTGTCCTTTTCCAGGAAAAGCTGGTTTTAGTTTGTGCTAAGTGTCACATTGCTTTTGTGGCCAAGCAGCTCATGTTTTTGGAAGAGCTCTATGGTCTGTCAGATAGTATCATCCTCTTTTCAATCATTGTTAATGTTGAGGTTATTTGAATGAATGTGTGTAACAGTACCTACCCTAGAGACTGCATTTTTTCCCTAATGTTTCCCTTTTATCCACTCTTCTCTTGAGAACTTTCCTTTCATTATTCTGGTGTTCTTCCAAGAGGGGTCCATGTAGTTAAAGCAGACCAGAATTGCAGGAAGGTGCCAATAGAAAGGAAGCCAAAGGAGATAAAATCTCATGCACTCAGAGACACTGCTTTATTTTATGGGTTTTTTTCCTAAAGAATCTTTAGGTATAGTTAAATGTTATTAGTGATACTTTTATACTTAAATCTTGCATCATACTGAAATCATAACTTACCCAACGTGTAAGAGAAAAGAAAACTTGTTAGGGTGAGTAGCAGTTCTTTAGACAAACAATTCCACTACTGGTGCAAGTGATGTTATCTCCATTGACTCTGACAGAATTTTAGCCACTCGTGGTGATAAGAAATTTGACTGTTACTTTTTAAAAGTTCAATAACAAAATGATAAATGGTATGGATAACATTAGTTTTATATTTGGAAAGTGAGAAGTTGATAATAATGATATTCACAGGGTTGACACCAATTGAATCGAGATTTGATGAAATCACATTCCCAGACATACTGTTGTCAAGCCTGAGGCCTGGATTTAAAGACACTGTAAGGGTGAAAACATGCAAGCTCTATCAGAGTGCCAGAGTGGAGATTCACTTTTGCTGAACTCTCGACCAAAGTGGGAGGACATGTGAGAGCACTGATAGGAAGAATATTTCTGTCCAAGGGTAGGATCAGTGACCACTAGCAGAGTGGGGAGTTATGGCACACTTGTAATTGGGAGCTGAAGAATGAGATAACTGTCATAAAAGTGAAATTTCTATTTAGTCAGGGCAAGTTTGAATCCCCAAAGAGGGAAGTTGAAAACACTGGAGATAAGCAGAATGAAGTAAAACCGAGGGCACATAGTTTAAGACATTCTGTAATAGTACATAACTAACCTGTGGAAAGACTTTCAGAAAATACAGTGATTAGAAAGCTTAATAAGAACAACAGCAGTAAACATTTATATTAACAGGTGTCCAGTTCAAAGTTTAGAACATAAAGCTTTAGGCTTTCAATCATAAGCCAGTCTGTCACTGACAGGGCATTTCCCTTAAGGATTGATTATTACATTTTATTACTTCATTAGTCATTATTACAAGGTCTGATTTAGCTTGTTGAAACTGAAGGATTGGACACCATATGGTCAGTTTATTCCAGTCAGGCAATTCCCATATTATGCTATGTTGGCACAGGAAACAGAATCTTCAAAAGGGAATTTTTGTCTGGACTGCAGGCCCAGGATAAGTACACTCCGCAATGTTTGTTTCCTTATTCATTCAGTTTGGACTGATACCAAAAGATTTCTGGAACTTTTTCTTGTCTGCCAATAAAGAAATGATAGGCATAACCCTACAAAGCATGCTGTGGTTTTTTAGTGTATCATTAACCTGTTCAGCTTGGGAGGAATCATTAGAACAAAACCATAGTATCCTCTGTAAAGGAATGGGGAAATTATAGTTATGTGCACTACTGTGCTGCCAAGGCTTGTCTGTGACATTTGACATTGCCCAGCACAGAGCTCTGGCGTGCCTTTGAGAATACCAGCAGCAGTAGCTACATCCCTTACACTCACGAGTATTTCTGCATGAATGAGCACAAACTATTGAACTGGGAAGTGAAGTGGTTTCAGAGAAGTTGTGTGACTGTGTTATTACACCACTTAACCCCATCTGCTGTTTTCAGTGAGGCTTTTTGTGGGGTAACCTGGCTGCCTGATTTCTGGACTAGAATTAGGGCACTTGCAGCATTTTAGGAGAGCAGACGGTGCAAACATGATCCCGTACTGCTCATGTGGATCTGTCCCGAGTGTTCACAGCTGTTCATGGGTTCGACAAACAGAAATGTGTGTACAATCTGCGTGAAAATATCCTATTCTGTGTAACAGCCACTGTTAGTCATACAACTTTTCTAGGAAATCAGTGAAGCCAGACAAATTTGTAGAAACTTGAGTTTATGGACTGAGGAATTGCCTCAGTGGTAATTTGTTGGTTTGAAATTTGTTTTTCTCTCTTTTCCAGAGAGCTGTCTGATGATGAAGGGCTGGGGGAATTTTAGGTTAAAATAAGAATCCAAGATCTCTTTGAAAGCCGGATGTAATTTTAACATCATACCGCTCTGAATAATTATTTAAAATTGTTAAAATATTTTCTTGGGGCAAAGCATATTTAATTATTGTTCCCAGGGCCCTCAAGAAGCAGTTTGCGAGGAGAATACCAGTTTTGCAGTTTGTCAGAAAACAACCCTGTATTTCCAGACTATCAGCCAAAATCCAATATTAAATAAATAATCCAAAATTCAATATCTTGTTTTGTAGTCTCTAAGAGAGTCTAAAAGAAGAGATGATATTAGGGTGGTCACATGTAAAAGAAATATAGAGAAAGCCTGCCAGGTGCAGTCATTTAATTTGGCCCTTTATAACAGAACATGACAACACTCAATGATAAGAAGAAACTGTTTTAAAATTGAATTGCAGTAGTATTTATACGTGATGAATCATTTAAAGTAGGATTGTTATGGGTTCCAATTAGTCTTGTCCTTTAGTAATAAAAAAGAGGACACTTAAAACAGAGACAACCATTGTTAAATCAGTCAGGTAAGAAAATAGATTACCTAATCAAAATTTAATTGATTTGCAGCAATATCATGTCTATAAGCTATTATTGAAGCAATGAGCTTAGTAATCCTTTGGAAAGATGTTAGAGTTAGAATAGTGAAAGTACCTAAATTAATTGAGATTATATGGAAAATCTAATTTTGTTAAAGCCAAACTGTATTATACAGGTTGTTGTGCTGTGAAAGTAGGTTCTGTTTTCCTCTCAGACATCAGCCACAAATACTATTGGAAGCAGGATGCTGGACCACATAAGAGAGATGCCAGTAACTTCTCCTGCCCTTTTCTGAGCATTGTTTCTAACTAAGCTTGCTCCAAATCTTGCTTATAATTCTGAGGTTGAATCAGACCCTTTAGAGGCTCTCACAGGCTTCAGTGCTGTTTGAGGAGATCTTAACAACACCCGAAGCCACCTGCTTGGACCAAAAAGTCTACCTCTAAAAGCAAGTACTGCAAAGTTCCTCATGCTCATGCATCAGGTGTGCATGTTGACTGGAATTGATTTGGTTTTAATACTTCATTTAGAATAAATCGGTGAGTAATACCCATGTTATCCCTTTACATCTCTTTCTAATCCAATCCAAGACTCCTGAACATAGTAGAAAGGTCAGTACACAGTCATACAGCCAGAGAATATTTATTAATATAATCATTTAATGTAATCCATTTTGGTTTGGGCTGGTTTTTCTTAGGTTTTATTTGAAGTTCAGGTATCTATGATTACGTTAAAATGTGTTCAAGTTCTTGCATAGGTTCAGGCTGCGATTTGGCAGACCAAATTAACACATGACCTGTTCACATTTATAACCTTTATCATTAGAAACGACTTACTGCTTAGTCTTAATCATCAGAGAATTTAGGGAGAATGGTGACTGAGTAAACAAATCTTACCACATCACTGAGTAAGTGGCATATCTTCATGTGCTTGGAATAGTTATTATGGGAAATCTTTATGTCCTTTCATTAATTACTTACAGTAAAATATGTCCAGAAACAGTTTGCAAAAGATTATTGCCAGCCTGACTTCATGTTTAGGCCATTTGTTTTATCTGTGGGTCAGGATCTGAGTATCCTGCTGTTGGCTGCAGTCCACTCTAGAGTTGTTTTACCTCATCAGAATCCAACACACACAATAATCACTTCATGGAAATCACAAGATCTTTATGCCTTGAAGGAAGAAAACAAACATTAGAGAAGAAAAAACATTGGGTAGGGCTGCACAAATGGTTTGAATTACGATAAATAGGCCATGCATGTGACTGGTCACTAACAATAATTTCATTTGGGTCACACAGAAAAAAGAAGAATGGAGAAGAAGAACAGCCAAAGCCTTCCCTCAGTAATCAATACCGAATTGTTACACCCACATTCCAGTATAATATGGACTACAAGAAAGTTGGCAAATGTATCATTATAAACAACAAAAATTTTGAAGACAAAACAGGTACTGTTCTTCCTTTGATGATATTCATTACAGGCTGCAGAATTTTTATACTTTTTTTAATCAATAAGCATTTTCTTTTTAGGACATGAAATTTTAATGAATATATTTAGCCTTTTTGATAAACAGTTGTTCCTAAACTTTTCCTAGTACATCCTTGTACTGGAATGACTCTTTTCTACTTCTTTGCAGTATATGTTTTAAAGACCATGTCTCCTTGCTCTACCAATTTCACACTCAACCTTTGTGTTGTTAGAATTTGAACTTTGGCACCTGCAACCATGTTAAAAATTCTCTGTCCCTAAGCTACAGCTGTGAGTTACAAAAGCGAATAGCTGTAGCTGTGCTCTGTTCACACTCCTGCGTTTAACTTTTCAGACCACATACTGTTCCAAAGTAGACGGATACTTGTATTATAATCAACTTTGTAGGATTTTTCTACACACTTGGTAAACTCACTAATTCGTTTTCTCCAGAGACTGTAAATCAGTTCCTTTTTTTGGGTATCATAGGGATTCTTTTCAACAGTTTTTCCATGGGGTGCTTGACACCTGTGCTGCACTACATAACCAAAAGGAGATGAATCATCCACAGAGGTCCTATGTTGCAAGGTGCTGAAGACATGCCAGCATTTTTCAGCATAAGAGATGTGTTTACATTGAACGTTGCATTATTTTTAGAGTCTCACAATTTGTTCTCACTGCTGTTAGAGGGTTGTTTTAAAAACATGTCACCATGACACTTTAGGTTTATCAATTGCAAACCTAAAAATTTACCTTTGAACACGTGAATTATTTTGAGTTGTGTAATATGCACTCAACCATATTCTGTGTTTTCCGGCAGGAATGGGCACACGGAATGGCACTGATAAAGATGCTGGAGATCTGGCTAAGAGTTTTAAAAACTTAGGTTTTGAGGTTCATATACACAATGACCGAAGCCGTGATGATATGGAGAAATTACTGAAGCAAGGTAAAAATTTAGAATTGTAGAATAATTCAGAGTGGAACAGACCTCTGCCTGCTCAAAGCAGGTTAAAGTAGAACAGATTGCTTAGGCTCCACACATGCAATTTTCTGTATAGAGAGATTTGGTTTCTGAATGAATTAGGCTTAATTCCCCACCTCTTCTTCCAACATCACTGCAGAAGTGCACAGTGTTCTTCTGAAGCATCTGTTCTGTTAGGTGAAGAGCCTTGTCTAATCAGATAATGAGTTCAAATTATTGATTCCAGTGGGATAGACTCAGAGTCAAGTGAGGAATGTATCCATGTAATCAAGGTACTCATTGTGTTGTAAAAACTGGGTTTTGTCATCTTTATCGTCTCCTTGTCATGCCTTCCATTAGAGGCCCAGTGTATATTTAGTCTCAGAAGAATGTGTTTGCTAAATATTTTCATTTAAAATGTTGCTGCCTTCTGACTAAAAAGTATCTGATTTGTAGCTGCCGAGGAGAATCACAGTGATGCTGCTTGTTTTGCCTGTATCCTTCTGAGCCATGGGGAAGAGGGACTCATCTATGGCACAGATGGCCCCATGGCTATCAAGAGTTTGACTGCACTATTCAGAGGAGACAAGTGTAAAAGCCTTATAGGCAAACCCAAATTGTTTTTCATTCAGGTAATAGCCCTAAGGTAAATATAGTGTCCTACTGCTGCAGTGGGGAAAACATGCTCTGTTGGTTGTCTGCTCTAGAAAAGCCCTGCAGGTTAATTTACTGAATGTTGATGGAGATATGTTGGGAAGAAGTGTGTTGACAGAAGTTTTCCATGGTTGACTTGTTTGTTTTTAATAGATAATTTACATATGAGATTCACAGATGTAAAGCACATCACTGTAATTTTGTACATGGTTTCTCTTGGTAATATATGAACTTAAAAGCAGAAAGATAAACTCCCTCTTGTGCAGACAGAGCTAAGGACTGCACATGTTTATCAGTGGGAATATTACTGTCCACATCTCTTTGAATTAAAGTTGCCTCTACAAATTACTGAATTCTGCTAAAAATTTCTTTTTCCCTTCCTTGCAGCCTAAAAATTTGTATTGCATTTTTAAATTATCATATAATAATTCTATATTAGTTAAACTTGTAAAGACAACTGTTTCAAACTATTAACTGACATACCACAGGGATGAAGTCCCTTTTTTATCATAGTATTATTTGTGTATGGGACTTGCAGCAGATGTGGTTTTCCCTAAGCTGTTCCATCAATTAATCCTCAACCTCAAAGTCAAAACTGTGTCTGTTTTAGACTCTTCATACTATTAAAGTGATGTTTCTTTTACTTGTAAGTTTGGAATGATTACTTTATAACCTTTAAAATTATGTTAATAAAGGCAACCAGCCCTGTTATGTAAGCTATTCATTTGCAAGAGCTGTCAGTCAAAGCTGCTGACCAAGAGCTGAAACTTAGCAACCTGTTGTCTCAATGTGCCCTTTAGATAAACCCATGTTTAAGAGAAAATTAAGAATAAAAGAAATAAATGTAAAAATATTAAAACTAAAATATACTAGAACTAGTTGTCCACACTGTAGAGTCTCCACCTGCGGAGATGTTTCAAATCCAACCATACATGTACCTGTACAGCTGTAGCTCTCCCAGCTTGAGAAGGGGGAATGGCACTAGATGATCTCAGGATGTGATTTTGTTATTTTGTGAAATACAGTGCTACAGCAGTGCATGTCAGAACAATGACCACGTGTAGTCCACTGTAAAGAAAATGTCCAGAAGTTGTGCTGCAGAAGGTATTTTGTAGTAATTGGGTGCTGAGAATGACTCTAGACTAGTAAAACTAATCATAGTTATAATAAACTAATGCTGCCTTGGTACTTTGTCAAACAAATGAGATATACAGCCTCAACACCCTTACCTCCCTTATATTTAAAAATGGTTAAGATAGTAACTTTGTCACTGAACAATTGAATATCCCCCAGAATTGCATTTCTGTTTCTAATACCTGCAAAATACTTAATGCTTAAAATACAAAATGCTTAAAACTGAATCCATTAAAAATATTGATGAATACTTACTGTTTTAACACCTTGTTTCTCCTTATTGGACAAACTCTATTTGTCTTCTCTACTTTCAGGCATGCAGAGGTTCTGAATTTGATGAAGGTATCCAAACTGACTCTGGACCTGCAAATGACACTCTGGAAACAGATGCCAACCCAAGATACAAAATCCCAGTAGAAGCAGATTTTCTGTTTGCATATTCCACAGTGCCAGGTAAAGAAAAGAGGGTCAGGGTGGGGATAGAAGCCTGAAACCTCCTCGTCCATGTTGATTGAATTGTAGGTGGACCCTCATTGATGTTACACTGTGCACTAGGGGACAAAACGCAGAAGCCCAGTGTACATTGGGCCAGTGTGTTGTATCCCCCCTTTTACACTGGCTGTAGAGGAAACAGGAGATTACACATGGCAAAGGCAGTACTGTTTTCTGGAAATCCTCTTCTTCCATACCCCAGTTCAGTAAGTATGTTGAATATGTGATGAAGGCAGGAAGAGGAGCTGTTACAGCATAAAACTTACTCTTAGAGAGAAAACCTGTGAAATCTTACTTCTTGCAGTTTCCCAAATGCCAAAATGTAGAATAGTGCTTTAGTAGTGAGAGGTTTAGAGTTAATACACATTATTCTCAACTTTAATGAAGTGACACAGGTGATAAGAGTTAAGCTTTCTTTGTATGCATTTTTAATCTTTGCTCAGAATCTTTCACATAAAAGAGCAAAAATAATCCAATGTACTTTCTTACTTGTCTTTCCTGTAAGGTTATTACTCCTGGAGAAATCCTGGAAGAGGCTCCTGGTTTGTGCAGTCTTTGTGCTCTGTGCTAAATGAGCATGGCAAACAACTTGAGATCATGCAGATCCTCACACGGGTCAACTATGTGGTTGCCACAAATTTTGAATCCCAGTCGGATGATCCTCGCTTCAGTGAGAAGAAGCAGATTCCCTGTGTGGTCTCTATGCTCACAAAGGAACTTTACTTCTGAAAGTGTATTTTAATGCAGCCAGTGGTGAAAGGTCAGGATATGGTTTTGGGTGGAGATTTGATTATAAACAGGAGTAACACATTTTTAATAACGGAAATGTAATGACACTAGTTTTTTATATTGTATAAGCTGGGGTATCTGATGGATGGACAAAATGCAATATTTAAAGAAGAAGTAAATGCTAGGGGCCAGCCGGACAGCTATTACTAATTATTGTATCTTTATTTCCCTTAGTGTGGCTGTCCTGTGTTATGGCTCCTGAAGGTGTTCTGAGAGTCAGCTACCTGACCCATAAAGATTTTTCCCAGAAAGCAGATTGTAAATTAAGGATAAAAAAAATAAAATCAGGACACTTCTCTTTTACTGCTAGCTCATGGAAACATAACCTCCTCGGAAATTGCCAAAGACCATTATATTATGGGTATGTCCAGTGAAAAACAGTTTGTAGCTATTTAAAAGGGTGTTTCTTAGTCCAATAAATTAATTTCCTTTTAAGGAACATTATTTAATGAAGGCTAATGGTTGCTCTGTGCTGAACGTGGAAGTCAATTTACTCAGTTATCACTCTAGCATAAGATGAATATATGAAAAAAATCAGTATTTGTTGTTGACTTAACTGAACAGTATGGAAATACAGAAAATAGAAAAATCAGAATTAAAGTCTTTGTAAAAGATTGGCAGAATTTAATTGGATGATGCCTTATTAAAGTGCCATTGTAAAGATTTTTGCATTGCAAATGACAATGGACTGATAGAACAACTTGAAACAATGGTATTGCAGTTTTTTCTGCTTGCACAAATGAGAATGCTTGTTGATTCAGAATTTTTGAACCATCAGAAAGTTGATGACAAGGCTTTGTTATAAAACATTACAATTTAATGTTAAAACAATAGAATTCTATGTTCCAGTAACAAATGTATGTTTAGATTTAACTTCTATCTGTGAGGAGTTTTGCCAAAACTGGAAATTCTTACTTGACTCAGAAACCAGGAGTGCCTTCTTAGTTACTGTATCGTCCTGATCTTGTGTTTTAGAGTTATGTCAATGATGTTTATATTCCTATTTTTATATGCTCTTTATACATGCTAGCTAGCTCTATAAAAGTAAGTTTAATGATTTGGTTAAACTGATAAATGATGAGTTGTTCACCTTTTTCACAGTTAATGTACTCTACATTCTTTTGCAATCTTCTAAGAAAATAAGTGCATACCATTAAGGCCAAGTTACCAAATTGTTGTTTATTTTCTTACAAATACTGTGACATAGTGAGACATTTTTTTTTTCATAAGTCAAATTTACAGTTTTTTAAAATAAATAATTAAATGGTTGTTTTATGAATGTATTGAGCATTACAGCAATAAAGGCCTTTAAATTTTTTTAAAGTTCCTATGTATCTCTGCTTGTTTGGCATTCAATTTGGTGAAGTGAAAACCAACTAAAATACATTCCAGTACATTTCTCACCCAAGAATGCAGATGGTCTCTGGCATCTTTTCAAGAGAAGTTTTAGTGTCTTTTAAAAAGTAACAAAGTAATGTGGCATTGGGTGACCGGGGCTGGGCAGGCCACATCCTCTCTTACAGTACTGAAGTTATTGAAAATATTTTAATGGACATATCCTGATCTACCAGTGATTCACCATCTTGCCGTTTATAAAGTAAATTGTTTAGTCTCCTATTACTTTTGGCAAACAGCTCCATCTTAAACTATTTTCTGTCATCAGCACAATTTGTGGTTTACCATGAGAAATTAGACCAGTCAACATTTCACTATTGGTTACTTATCTGCAAGGTCTTTTGTGTTTTCATAGTTCATTAGTGTTTATTTGTTTAAGGTTTAGCCTGGGTTTGAGTTGCTGTGAATAATATTCCCCTGTTTCTAAAACTATGCTTTTATTCAGATACATTGTGGCTCTGAAGGTAGAGAGCCTTGGGAACAATAAAGGAGCCAGTAGGGCCTCTGAAACAGGTTGGTTTAAGTTTTTAAAATAATGTCAAGGAATGTAACAGCACAACAGGTAAGGAACACATTTCCTCTCTTGTGGTGCTTTTTTCTAAAGGTTCTTTGAGAATGGTATTTTATTTTTAAAAATATTTAACAAATTTCCAAGCATTGGGGAAATACAAAAATTACTAGAAAGAGTCCCTTGGTCAAGCCTACAAGGGACTGCTGAGGAAAAATCAGAGTTACTAATAATGAGTTCTCTCTATGAGTAAGAAAACTATTTCCCTCACTGGACTTGTTTAAAATTAAAAGTTGGATGGCATGAGCCTGTATCAGATTTTGTTGGACATTTATCATGATAGACTCTAAATAAGGACAGCTTGGGACTTTTGAACTAGTGGGAGAAATAGAAACTGTCTAAGTAAAAGTTAAAGTAGGAATTTTATTTGAAGCTCTTCAGTGCTATAATGTCGCAAGCCAACAAGGCACTCTCAAATGTTTGCAAGAGCTCTCCTGGCAGACCAAAGGTTTCCTGGAAGAAGCTGATAGTGTGCCTCAAAGGAGCACAGTAATTCTACCTGCTGGCTGACAACAAAAGGAAGAAACTGAGGCTGAATCTTAACCTTTGGGCTACTTCTAGTGTATGAGAGACACAAAGATCAGCATAAAATACATGAAGGCACTGCCAGAGAGGAAAGAACTTGGAAAGATAACTTAGAGTAATAGTGAAAGAGAGAAAAACATTCCCTTGTGTCAGGACCAGTGTCTCTGCTAGAAGGATCATGTCCAGATCATGTTCAGATCATGTCCACAAAACCATTAATATTATTTAAGAAAAGAATTTCCTGCTGACAGACATCAACTCTGACTGGAGATGTTTACGTGCTGAGGGCTGTGCCAGCCCAAGTGCCTGGAGGAACCCGTTCAGAAGGAGGAAGCTTGACCTTTTCACTTGAGCAAGGCCAGGTATGAACTGTAGGGCATTTTAGATTTTTATCCTAATCAGGTTTATAGCTGTTTTCTATCTAAAAGCAATTCCCGTGACATCTGCAGGATTACCCAAATGGTTTACTGTGTGAAACCACTAAATTCGCTTATATTATAACCAAAACTGACAGTGACCCTATAATGCCATAGGCATAATGGAAAATCCTGCTTCACTATTGTATGTTTTAGTAAATGCTGTTCTTTAAATCTGAAGTTGGCTACACTGTATGGTACTTTTATGATTTTTTAGTGTTCTTAATGTTGCTTTATCCTCCAGTCATGGATGGATATTATGCTTTAGACACAGCTCAGGGGAAATGAAGGGACTGTTCAGAAAGCTGAACCAACTAAACTAGCTGTCTTCAGGCTTTTTTCTGTATGGGATACATTTATTGCTTCCTCAAATGTGTGTATTTTTCATTGCTTCTAAGTGAATATTCATCTTCTGGATTTCCCCTCTCCAGAACAGTCTTTGATTTCCTTCCCGTGCAGAAACAGAGATTTCCTTGTGGGTCATATTTCAGGATGTTTGTATTTTCACATGGACTATAAGAAGGCAGTCACAGTGCAGGGCAAGGACATACCAAGTTTTGCTGCAGGAGGCAATACAGGAAATCTGGATGTACTTAAATGTGTATTTCTCTAAAACCTTCTTCACCGTGAAGTCATTTCGACTGTAAGTGTTAACACAGCTTGTTTTCCTTATCTTGGTATTATATTTTTGAAGTTTTATAATAGCTTACCTCTTAATAATTTGAAGCATTTTATTTGCATTTTGACCGAAGTGTCTCATTGCATTTCAAAAGGTTTGAAGCAATCAAATCTCTTAATGCCAGGCATACAAAAATCTGAAGGGGTATAATCATGGAATTGGCATTATCTATTTTGAATTAGATATAACCTATTCAAAATGTTGCTTTGTGTTGAAATGACAATTGAATGTGACAATTAAAAGCTTTTTCCCAAAACTGCAGAGTGAGCTAGCACAGCTGTAATGTCATGGGTGTTTGTTTTCCCACCTGCAAATCTTGACTTTTACTGACATCCAGAAGGGACTTGTATCCTGTCATAGGCTCTTGGAACATTATTTTGTAATAATTGCATAATTTGCCAGTTGAGATGACTCTGTCAGTCACATTGAACAGAATTATGCATTGCCTTTCATTGCAACCCCACACATGTGCCTGAATGTACCATGTTTCTTCTGGCACTGTGAAGTAAATCACTGAAGGAACAGAAGCAAAGGAAACCCTTCAATCTCTCAGACCAGCCAGGGAACTCAGCAAATACTTAGAGAACACCACTTGGAATCCTTCAGTTTTATCCTGGAAGAGGCTCTGCAGCTTCTGGTGGCACATGTGGGTCTGTGTAACCTCCTTGTAGCTAACAGACAACTTCCAGACAAGACTTGATTTTGCAAAACTTTTGGGGTAAGGAAAAGTGAAACTTTTGAAAAGTCATTGTATTAAGAGTACTCCAGACTTGCAAGTTATTACCATAGTATTATAACTGTATTTTCTACATATATTTTAAACTCTTTAGGCCAAGCTATGTCTATTTTATATGGGACTCTTCATACTGGTAAGGCACTGTCAGAGACATATGGATGCAGTGTTCCTAGGTTACAGGTGTTGTGTCTAGTGCAAAAGAAAAGGCAAAAAGATGTTCCGATGGCAGCTCTCACCACTTCCAGGCAAATTCTCTCTTTGACCTATATTAATGTATACTATTTATTATTTGTAATTTTATTACTGTATTATAAAAATATAGTGTATAATGTATAATTTAATCTGTAGCAAAATATGTGCAATAACTATTATAATAATTTATATTTTATTAGATATTTCCCTATGGTTCTTTTATATAGTTGCATCATTAGTTATGAAAATTGATGCTTGTAAGGTATTTGCTATTTTCTCAGCAGCAACTGTGTGTGCAGTGAAATGCTGCTCAGCAGCAAGCAAAGTGAAAGGAATTAGCTTCAGCATTTTTGTTCTCTTTACTGTCTGGGTGGAAGAAACCATCAGGATGGCTTCTGCAAATAAAAGAAATTCTGCAGGTACAAAATTTCTTTTACTATGATTTGTCAGTAGTAAGGGTGAATTAGGTTTCAGTGCATTCTTTTCTATGATACCATCCTCTTTGCCCACAGCCTGACAAGGATTTTGTGGCAAACAGTAGGTGAAAGACAGGGGGAAGTAGCATACTAAGAAATTTTGAGATCTGATACGGGCTTACACTGTGTGATAATTCTGCCCCTCTGTTTCCTTCCTTAAAGGAACTGTCCTACGTGCAGCATTTCCCTTTATAGCAGAATTTTTCTTGTCCTTGACACAGAGGTTGAACTGACATTTGTTCAAAATGCTAAAATGCTTAAAAATTAACTAAGAACTGGAAGGAACAGTCAGTATCTCTAAGGCACTGGTGGTGGAACCTTGCCTCCACTGAAGACCATAAAGTTTGTTCATGTTAAATTTCCCAGAAGTTATGCATATTCTCTACTGTCCTTTACTAGAAGAACCAAATTGAGGTCACCTGTTTTTTTTTCAGTCACTGGATTCTTAAAAAATCTTAGTATGCCATACATGATTTATAGCTTAAAAAATCAATTGAGATTGCCACTCATTTTGTTGTGTTAAAGTGCATTAATAAAACTGACATTTTGATCAGAAATCCGCCAGTGATTAAAAAATGTGAATCTTGAACTATAGCTGGTCACAAAGTATGAAGGGTCATGAACAAATACATTCAGGTATTTTTCCACACAAGGTTTTAGCTCACACTTCACTTATAGCAATTTTCCTTGTCCCATCACAATTCACGGTGTGAGATGATCTATCCTTAGCTGATTGAATGCCATCTATGAATTGCATTAGATGTGTGTTTAATGTCTTTCAGATCACTTATTATAAAGTTAAATAAGACCAGTTAAAGAAGACAGAGGCTCTTGATATTTTCTGAGCCCTCTATGTTTTCACTATCATTTGTTTACAGTTTGGGCCAGTTGTCAGCAGTAAAATTACATCAGGGAAGCAGGGCCTGGCTCTGTATTTTATAGCCTTGATTTTTGTTAGTCTTCTCTAATTTTAATATGGTTTATGGACATTTAAGCACAGAAACACAGTGCTCATCAACAATTTCCAGTTCAAGCAGGTCTTTTAAAGAGATTAATTGGCAACAAATTAAGTAATGGTGCTGTTCATTTCTTTTTGATTAGGAAGAACTCAAAATACATTTTGCCCTGAAGGTGGAGTCTGCAAGCATGGATTCCTCATCAAATCACCACCTCTTCAACTTTTCAGCTCACAGGTATACCAGCACAGATTAGTCATATTTCAGAAATCCCTCAACAAGCAGCTGTTTTATCTGCTATGCTGCATTTTAATGAGAGACAAATTGCTTTCTCTTTGGCAGAATTCCTGGAAAAGGCGTCTTTTCATCCTGTCCAAATCCAGCAAGGGCAATTACATCCTGAAGTATCTAAAAGGCCAACATGTCAAAGGCTCCATAGCTGTTGATCAGTATGTAACTCAAATGCATCACCTTTTTTATTTCAAGTCATGTGTCAATGCTCTTCAGTACCCACCTTTTCCTGACTGAGGTTCTTGATTCAAATCCCACTGAAGTCCAAAAAAGAGTCCCTTGTAGGAGTTGGGTGTAGCTTACAGTAAGTAGAAGTAAAACTCCTAAACTGCTTTACTGAAATTTGATACATTTACATGAGCAATCGTGGTGATGTGGTCTCTGCAAACCAGACATCTTGGTCCCATCATCCCAAAGGCTGTATTCCTGTAGCAGAGCATGTTTTCTTTCTTGAGAGGACAGTGCTATGCATTCATTCACATGTGAAGGAGGATGGATTATGCTCCTCTTACCTATGTCACACTGGGAAACTCACAGTTTCACAAAATGCTTTGCAGGTTGTGCAGAGGTCTCCTGACTATCTCCTAGCCATTTGGGCTGATGTTGGTGCCCTACTGCCTCTTACTGCACCAAGAAATTGCCCTGCTTTGTTCATTTGGGTTGGTCATTCCATTCCTCTCAGCACAGTGCCTACTGCAGCAAGACTGGGTGTCACTGGCTTTGTACTAGCACCTTTTACCATCTTGCAGATGGTGTGAGATACTTAGAAGGGAAACAGAAAATGTGAAGATTTTACCTGTCAGACCTGGATCTTAATACTCCAGGCTCCTGGAATAGTTAGGCATGGAGGTCACTGAACCACATTGCTGTTGTGCTTCTTCCATTAAAAGGATTTACTTTGTGAAGCTTTCAAAAATATTGCAGCTTGCTCAGTGGTATGTGGGTACATTATTACCATCATTATTATTGTTATTATTTTTATTAATTTAACTTCTTGAAAGTTATGGACGTAGTGCTTCAAGTATCCATTAAGAGCACTTCTGTTACCTTTCCCCTCCATTAAAACACTATTAATATATAATTAGTTTCAAATCAAATGTATTGGTTTACAGTGGTTAAATAACTTCTGGAAGAATTTTTTCTTACTATTATTTCCTGCCAAGATTCTCTGTTATTCTAAAAGCAGCTACTTTTTCCAGAAATGAGGATCCAAAGTCTGAGTCTTTCCAAAAGTTGATTTAATTTTTTTTCTTGGATGTTTTCTTCATTGAAATACCATCTGTTTTATATGTGTGCAATTTTCTTGAAAATCTTTTCTGTAGAAAATTGTTTACCTTTTCCTATGCAGATCTCATCATATTATGTTGTGCTTGGAGTCAAATATGCACATACAGATATATAAGTGTGTGTGTGTATTTGTACATATGTATGTATAGCTATATAGAATGTTTCATATTGTTATCTTAACAGAATCATAAATATTGAAGTTGGCATAAGCAATTCTGAAATTCTGGAAACTGTGAGGAAGATGTTTAAATGCCTTCCTGAGCAGGTGATGTCCATCAGTACTGGAAACAGATGTTACTACCTCATTGGGAACAGCAGGTAGGCATAGCAAGATGTGCAAATGCAGGATGACATTACAGTTAAGCTAATGGAACACTAAGCTGCTGCCCCAAGGCAAGGTCCTGCTCCTTCACAGCCGCTCCCTTCCCTTCCTCTATCTCACCTACTGATGGCACAGCTCTGGATGAAATGATTCAGCTGGTTCATCCAATGGAAAACAGCTCTTCTCTATATCATTTCACACACACCCCTTACCCACCTGTGGATGGCTTAATTTTTTGTTGGTTCAGACAGGTGAGCTAAACCTTCCGTGCAGCCACATTGTTACATCCAACATGTGAAAGCAGTGGGAGCTCAGGGCTGGGAGTGGGGATGGCAGTGGTGGTACATCAGTGTGGCAGTGCCATTTCAAACTGCAGCGGTTAAAGGTCAAAAAAGAACACAGAGACCTTTGTCTTCTCACCTGGCAGCTCCTGGGAGTTAGAAAAGCTTCTGCTCCTTGTGAATACACAGGAAATAATATTGCCTAAAAAGTAGATTTTTAATCAAGGGAAGCAGATTGAAGGTAAAAATTCTCCTAAGGAAAACAGATTACAGAAGTACTGATCTGCCTTTGCTGCAGCAGGGTGGTGTGCTCCCTTCTTTCCCAGGCTGCAATTCCATCCTCAGCAGGGTCAGAAACTGCTCCTGCCAAGGTGATCAGCCAAAGCTCAGTTAGACGAGGGAGGGTGTTTATCACACTGTTCCTATGCTGCTGGTTCCCAGCTTCTCCTCTTCAGTTTCCCAGTCACGAGTGTGTCAGGGGGTTTTTTGCCTTTATGCAGAAGAGCAGCTGATGTGTGAAATTCTGATAAGCACAGAAGAAAAACACATACCTGAGTGTTACTTGAGTGTGCCACCCAACGCCTTCCCCCAAGGCGCTGCTCTCACAGCCCGCACTCAGTGGGAAGCATTCCAGAATTAATCCAACTAAATCCACTGCAAGCATGAAACAGGGCTTCAAGGGTCCTTTCATGTCATGTTCTTCATCCTCCTCACCCAAATGCATTCCCAAGCCTTGTTGGCTCTCTTTGGCAGAGCTGCCTTATGCACAGAAAACAAAGCAGGAAGCACCATCCCACCTCTCTGTGTCTCATGCACCCTCACACAGAGCCCCCCTGCAAACATTTGAGTTCCCAGCCCTGGGCTGCACCCCTCTGAGGTCAAACCTTACCATCTGGCTATGGCCACCAGAGCACTTTCTCTTGAAAGGAAGGTGCAAATTTTTCCTGTTGATCTCAGGAAGAGTTATTTTTACCCCTGTAGGAAGAAGTGTGTAGGTAAATGGATTTTCCTTGTGTGTTATGTGTCAGTAAGTTTTCATTTCTTATGTTCCAACCTACAGACGAGAAACAGAAGACTGGGTCACTCTGATATCTTCTATTTGCAGGGAGGACAAAAGAGGTGGATGCTGCCCTCAGGTGACGTGTTACTGTACTCAATTTTAGGAAAAAAAAGGATGTTTCTATTTTCATTAGAAAACTGTACAAAGGAATTTTCCTGATTTTTGCCTTGCAACTTGGCTCTGGCTTTCCTTATTCAGAAATGCATTTTTCCATATAAATCCTGTATCCTGTCTTTATGTACTAAGGAGGCATTGCACAGTCTGTCTATGCTGGGATTGATTTTACATTGAAGGAATCTCTTTGAAGAGTAACCCATATGGAAATTAGGAGATGATTGACATTCCACTGCAGTGAACTGCACCTTTGATGCATCAGAATGAAAGCTTGTGTATTATCCTTACCATGTGTATTTTTGTTATATTTGCATGTTGTTCTACAAACCAAACCACATCTAGTCTGTCAGTGTTACGAACCAGCTGAAGCCCTGTTAGGTCAAGCTCAGGCCCAAGTTTCTGCACCTTTTCAGCCGGCCAGGCCCACCAGTTCAAGCTCAGCACTAAGCTACTTATATCCCTGCAGTTCCAGTCAGCTCAAAGAGCAGGGCAAATTTACATCTGCCTGCAAAATGCCACATAGACAATCTCTCTGAGCCATTAGAAGTAAAATTTGTACTAGTGGAATGCACTGTTGCACTGTAGCCCACACCCATCAGGTGCCTGTTTTCTGAGACTGCCATCACCTTTTTTCTAGAACCAAGATCTTCGACATCCAGAAGTCAGAAGCCGGCCCTCCTCTTTGCCATTATTCTCAAATTCTATAGATATGACCAGTTTCCCAGAAAGGCAAAGCTGCCAGAAGGTAAACAGATTAGCCATCCTTAATTGCAAGTCTGTGCCCACGGATGACTGTGAAATTTCATTTGTATAGTTGCTTTTTTACATAAAAAAAGTTCTTCAGATCTGCTGCAGTGGGTATCTGGGTGGTCTGTTCTGCTTTCTGGTGGGGTTCCTGAGTCGGACCTGGATGATAATGTCAGAGAGTCCCCATGAAGGAAGTATTTTTGAGTAATGTCTGCATGTAAGTAAAGGGAATGGGAAATTATATTCATTGGTTGTCTAAACTGACTGGCAAAGACTAGTGGGTTTGAAGTAAGCCCCTGAATATTTGCTTTGACATGCCTTGTCATGGCAAAGGCATGTGATGATTGTCTTGGCAGCTTTTAGCCACATTCCTCCTGTTTTGTGATTGTGCATTTCTTTGCCTCTCTCTCTCCAGACTTAGAGGGGAGTTCAAGTCCACTTCCTCTGTGCCTTACATATTTCCCCCTCAATATTAAAATAGAAAGGAAGGAAAGTAACGCTGCTGTCCCAAAGCAACTGCAGTCCCCATCCTCTGGTAACAGGGTGAAATAGCAGCCAAGGAATTGCTGAGTTTCTGTAGTCACAAAGCTTTGTACAAATGGCCCAGCCCGAAGAAGCTGAATGCAGGTGAAACACCCCCAGTGTGTCTGTATGAGGACTCACCTTTTTTTCTTTGGTATACAGGAGACTGGTTGCTCAGAAGACAAGAGCAGACCTTATTCAGATCCTGGCCCTCATCAGGCTCAGTGTGACTCACCAAGGGGAGTGTTTCCAAGCCTGGTGAGCAGAACGAATCAAACAGCTCTTGCCTTGTTCAGTCTGCAGAAGTTACTATTGGCCTTTATCTCATCTGAGTATCTGTGACTGTAGATTATCCACATGCTCTCCCAGCACACTGAGTTGGTTTTCACTATGAGTTTCCTAAATAATTAGTCTGTTTTCTTGTTTAGCACTGAAAGTAATCTTCTAAGAACTTGCTTGAAATACCCAGTTTGCTTTGCTTTTTTGAAGGCAGATCCTCAGAGTTTCTGTGCAGCAACTGCAACTTGTGGCAGCTCTCACAAACCTGATGAAGAAAACTCTGATGCTGCACTGTCTCAGAATTTTCCTCTCCCATTTCTCAGATGTGCCATAGTTCTTCCTAAATAGTTTATTTCTTCAGCCTTTGCTAGTAGCAATTGAGTCAATGGAAATGAAGTACAGAACAAGGGCTTGTTAAATTAGGCACACCTCAAAACTGACCTTCTGTCAGCATAAATATGACTTCAAGTAATTTCACTTCCATATTTGGCAGGAATGATTTGGAAAGATAAAATGATAAATGTTATCATGTATTACTGGCTAAATGTTCTGACCTCTGTTCCCTCAATGAGAGCCTGCAGCAGTTTTCCTCTGCCGTGGATTACTGCCTTTGCAGCAGAGTCAAGATGACAGAAGGCACAACCAAGGCTCTATCACACCAGTAGGAAGCTTAAACATGTCTTTATTGACAGTTTATGCACTGGACTATGATCTGGAGTAGCTGAGATACAGGGCAAAGACTCTGTTCTGCTATCATAGCTAACAGGGTAGTAAATCATATGCTGCAATCACCATCCTTGTATATGGGCTGCCAGCAATATGTATGAGATAATACAGCTAAATTTAGTGGAAAGAAGTGAAAATACTTTAAATTACATTGCAATGCCATGGCAGTCAGCAGAACTCAGCTGACGCAGAGTACTTTATAAAGCTGCAATAACTCAGTTGGGATTCTGAGCTCTGAAATGCTTTGAGTTAACCCTTGGTCTGATTTTAACTAGTTCTACTCTGGGTGCATACCAGGGGTCTCTTGTTATGCATGCCTTTTCTGTCTTATTCAGTAATTCTTCTCATACTTACAATGCCTCAAAGAGCATGTATTTTATTCAGCTGTTCAGACCAAGACAGACTGACCATGAGGGTTAAAAGAGAAGGAATTTGTTTTGGCATGTGTGAAAATAAATAACCTTGTTGTACAGAGAACAAGAAACAAAAATGTTGGTTCATTTGATAAAAATATTTCACTTGCCTCATAAGTTTAGCATCTGCTAACAGCTCCAGACCTATTCTCTGCTGAGTGACTTCTAGACAATTGACCTCCTGATTAATCCCTTGTATTTACATCCTTTTAAAAGCATGATTGCTCATTTCAAGCATCTGATGCATTTTGCTTTTTATTGGTGGTTCCCTCATCCAGGCCCAGATCTTGAGACCACTGTTAGTAGTTGTTACTCATCCAAAGGGGCCTCTCCATGTCAGCGATTCTGGTCAGGCTGGCAGGGACCCTGGAGAGGTCTGGGGACCTGGCTCCTTTACAACTCACATGTTGGAGCTACCAAACCACATCTCACTCAGCAATTCAGTATCAGCTATTTTGATATACAGCTTTCAACATATGAAATGCATCAAAATAAAGAGCCCTGACTTACATCACCTATACCCAGGCACCCTTGTTGGGATCAGTTACACACAATGGATTTTTTGAGGGCAAGACATAACTTCCCCTAAGTAGCTTATAGGTAACACTCAGTTGTTCTCCAGATAGCATTTCCATGTTTTGCTACAGCAAATTTTCTCCATAGTCTACTTTCTCTCTGATGTAAATCGATATTATGGTTCAACAAACACTTAAAGAACTTGTCTAGCTGTCCAGTTCCGAAAAACTGTACAGTGAGGCTGACTGCACTTCCCTGGTGGTAAGACCTGAAGAAATGGAGATGCTGACAAACTGCTTTAGGGAAACACAGGGCTGCCGCAGTGTAAGCTTCTCCTTTCCATTGTCCCTATAATCTGCGATGTGCCAAGGAGAAATGCTGTGCAGTTGGCAAAAGATAGTCATTGTCCGTGACTGAAAGCTCCATTTGGAAAGTTGAGGAGTGCTGTCAGCTCTTTGAGATTTCTTAGGAATTGGTGAATCTCAAGACAACAAAATCACTTCCTCTTCTCCCTCTCCCCAAATGTTTACTTGATCCAAAGCGCCTAAAAAATCACTAGGAAACTCATTCATGACTTTAGATCATGGCCACAGAGCCAGTCTTGTTCCTGCTGTGGTTTTGTTTTGTACTTCTTGAAGGACTTTTTGCAGATTTGTTCTGACTCCTACTGCTTGAGTTGCTTTTAATCTCATTCACGCCAACAAAGAAAAACATACATTAATCATCCTTAATTTATATTCAATGCCAGTTTCTTCTCTCTACATGTAAGAAAGTAATTAGTTTAATTTACCTTACCTTGAAAACAGTAATATATTCGTGGCATATTTAGCAATTATTAAAATGATCACCATGGAAACCAAAGATGTAACTGTAGAGATAAAAAACAGTTGCATCAGAAATATGGCATAGAGAATTGCATTGGGAGGAAGCTAAATACTAATTACCATACTCTTCATTATAGTGAAGTCAATAAGGAGACATAAAAATGAATAATTTATCTGTGTGACTTAGAAAGGTAAACTTGATGGAGGAATTAACTTCTCCTTGACTTAGCAAATTGCCTCAAACTTAATGTTTCAGGTATTTATGAAGACAGAATATCACTCAGGACACAAAGGGTTCAGTGTCAGATCTCCAGTCTTCTGAGTATCTCCTTGTTCATGGAGAAGTGTGAGATAATAGATTTGTCATTAGTCAGGGAAATCCCAAATTCATTCTTTACTTGATAGCAGTTAAAAGCTGCTTTAAAAGAACAAATATATCCCAATCCACTCCTGCTTTACCTACCGGTTCTTTTCCTAATGTAAGAACTTTAGAACTGAATTGCAGATAGAAATCTTTTCCATACAGGTCACCCTAAATTCATCCAGATTCATACATGATATGTTTAAAATAACAGACTGTGATCATGCAATCAGTTGCAACTGTCTGGTTACCACAAATCCATCTATGAGGAGTACTAACATCACTGACCAATTTTCTGCATTGAATTTCAAAAATACAGGAAGGAACACAAATACAGAAACCTTGTTTCCAAAATAGGCTGGCTCTGAGCATATCTCACTTCAAGGAGAAACATATCTTCCCATGTTTTCTGTGAATATTTGCTGATGCTATTACTTCTCCATGTAAATACAAAGATAAATGTTAAACTGTATAACTGAGCATATTAAATACAAAACCATTCTTTTAGCAGGATAAAATTCTGGGAAGAAGTGAGGAAAATCTGCTGTCATCAGATACAGATGAAAACATCAAAAAGGATGAAGAAGATTATTACCAAACTCCAAGCAATATTTTAGCTAAGGTAGTTTATCAGTTGTGAATTCTGCTGGTTTGTTAACAGCTCCAAGGACAGCAGAGACATTTAATGAGCCAAAGAGGAACTGGTAGGAGGAACCACTTGTACCTTGCAAAAGGAATACATAGATAAAGCAGTAGGTAATAGAGCTTTCACTTACACAAGAAAAAAATACACTAGATTCATTCAAAGGACCTTTCTGGTAGAAAGTGGCATTTTGACAAAAACATTGCTGATTTTGTTGAAATTCCCCAAATTGACTGTTTCATTGTAAATGGCTTTTGACCATTGTATAATAGGGTGGAGGTTTTTTTCTGCAAGTGAAAACTTCATTTAGAGAATGTAACAGTACATTAGTTTTATATATTTTAAAATGTGATTCTGTTGAAGCATCAGTAAGCTGCATAAAATGAAGCAGTACTTTAAAAACACTGTGGTACATTTTGGTATCTATATTTCACTGTGAAACAAGGGAGCAAGAGAAATCATGCTGGTAATTTTAAACAAATTTTGGCACCTAATTTGGGATGCTGATTCCTCTAGGTTTCACATGTAGTTAGTGGTCAGGAGAAGCTAAGTGGTCAGTTTTCTGCAGAAGTCACAGTCTCTTCCAAGACTGTACATCTGACTGAAGAATATTAACAATATGATTTTGTTATATAACCTAAGTGCCCTGAGTTAAGCACACCCACAGTACAAGTCTCTTTTTTCAGCCTGCTTAGATTAAAATGTAACTAATTTTTTGTGGTAGTACTTTATAATATATCTGTTTATATCCCAGTCTGCATCCAGCATTAAGTTGTAACTTTCAAACACCTTTTTATCTCAAAGTTTCTGGGAATTGACTTATTTGGGGAAAGCCAAGCTATTTTAGCCAATGTGTTTAAGCAGCAAGAGCACTGAACAAAATAAGTACATTAAGAATTCTTTTTTCTGTAGGCGGGGCAGTGATATTAATGCCTTATGTTGTTATGTGTTTCTGACAGTGCACTGCTGAAGTATCAAAGCCTGACCCCACAGCTGGGACTGATGGCCCTGTGCAAGAGAAACCAGTGCAAAACAACCCAAAGGAAAACATTTATATGTCAATGAAATCACTGTAAGTAAAAACTTCATTAAGGTTTGCAAATTAAAAGCAACATAGTAGTACAGATAAAGCTGACATCTGTGGTATTGAGATAACAAGATCTAGAGGCTGCATCTTGTTTAAATGAGTCCTTCTTTGGTCTTGGTTCAGAAAGTTCAGAACTCAGGGGTGTACTGGAGTCAAATTCAAGCTCATCAACGTGAAATTTAAGCTCACGTTGCAAACTCATGCACTTAGACACGCTCTGACTATAGGATGCAGCACCTCTTGTTAGCTCATACTTTTTATAGGTTTTCATGACACAACAGTCCATGACTTTTCTGAGACACTGCAGCCAAATTCCAACAACCTTTCAGACAGGTACTCTCCAAGCAGGCAGCATTATCTAGTAGTTAAAAGGGAAAGGTAGAGATGGGGCATTAGTTCCTTACGTTTCCATGAAGAGATTATGTGAATTAGGTCATCTCCTCCCTCCCTTTTTCCCTCCAAAGAGGGATTTGATGCTGTGTATTTTGAAGCTACAGCTTTTGGCACGTCACAAAGAAAGACCTGAACTTTGTGTCACAGTTGTAGTGCCATAAGGAATCTTTACAATCTCCGCAGTGTAGCACTGAATACTGAAGAGAAGTGTGCCTGCCTATACGATAAAGCCACACCTCCTGATCGCAGCTGTTGACTGTGGCCTGCCATCTACAGACAGCCAGGTCTTGTGCCACATCGTGGCAGGAAATTGGAAATGCAGACACACTAACCAGTTTATTCCAATCGATTTGTTCAAGCTCATCTGTGTCTTTGGGAGCCCCCCAAGGGAATTACTATAAAAACCTCACAAGGTTATTTCACCTGAGTTAAAATATACCAAGAGCACTTTTGCAGCTATCCCCAGTCCTCTGTTTGAGACATGGTGTGAAGTCAGTTACAGGCATTATAGGGCTCATCAAATAAAGCAAAAATGAGTTCTGTCTGAGTTATTGTATCTCCCAGGGGACAGCTTTACATCCCTGCAGAACCCAGTACAGCCAAGGCCAACAATCTGTACTCAGTTTCTTTGTCAAGGCATGCTGTGAGCTGGAATGTTTTCAGGCTTAATAAGCAGTTTTTACATACTGAAAAGGTTTATTTCGAGATTTATGGTCCATTTTTAGAAGGACTGTTTATTTTACTTAGATTTCATTTTGTCCACTGAATATTCTACAAGAACTTTTTATTCTTTGCTTTACTAATGACTGTTTGGTTCAGCTTCAAACACAGCAAGACTGCCTGGAATGGTCAAACCTCTTAATTTTCTATCATAATTTCTCTTCAGTAAGTTGCTGGATGAGAGATGCCAGCTCACGTGCAGATGTGATGGGCTCCCGTCTCCTCCCAAATGCCAGGACAGCAGTGCATGTCCAAGAGACCTGGAAGCAAACAGAGACATAAAATTCCCAGAAGGCAGCACCAGCCTACAGCCAGCCCTCCAGAGAAGGCAAAGTTCATTACCACTTTCAGTGGTTCAGTTGTCTATACTGCTCAGGTAAGTGTCTTCTCCATTTTGTTGCAGAGGAGACAGACATATTCCTGGGTTTCAGCTGAAGGGCTGGTAGTGTGTGTGAAGCCTGTCAGCAGAGGCATCATATAATTTAGTTTTAGTTAGTCTGCAAGGAGTAGGGTGTTGAACTCAATAATCTTTATGGGTCCCTTCCAACTTGAGATGTTCTATGATTCTATGGTCTTTGATGTTTTCTCTCCCAGTCAAGTTACAGATGCGACCCGGCTGCAGAAGTTGGATATTTTTGTACCCCTGGCTGATATTAACAGTTACCTAAAACTTACTGAAGCAGCAGGACGAATATGGTAAGTGAGGATGTCTTGTGACAGTGCCTGTCAGATAAGAATAAGTGACAGTCAGGTACAGAAGTGTACTATTCTAGACATCCATGTACAGTTATGGCAGTGTAGAGCAGGGCAGTGTTAGTGTATGATGGTACTTGAGTGATTCTTTCCTGCTCTTCCTGACTCATGTGCTTGAGTTTCTGTTTCAATGGCCTTGGAAAAGGGCTCTACAGAATCAGGATCCCTCCTCATGCTGTGTAATAATTAGTGATGAAGTCCCAACCCAAAGCTATTCTTCTAATGCTGGTGTGAAATCACCTAATTCCTGATAGTCAGTTTTACCTTTGAACCACAATGACAGTGTGTCTTAGAGATGCAGTGAGGGGATATAGCTTGAGGTAAGGTAGAGGGCCTCAAGCTGGCTTGAGTTGCATGTGACAACAGAATTATCTCTGAATTAAACCCAGCATTGGTTCAGTGCTAGGAAAGAGGGCTAGGCAGAGATTTTCACAAGCAAGCGTTAAGGGCTAGAGCAGCACATACATTCTCTTGGTAGTCCTATTGGAAATTGTGCTCTGCCCAGACCTATATCAGTAACTAGGATAAGAGGATGGAGCATAAAAAAAATGTTCAGTGCGTAGTCCTGTTCATCCTGTTAATCTTTCACTGATACACAGCACTGAGAATGCTTTTTGTTGCTGCTGCTCTCATATTCACACCAATCAGGAGCATTGTGTGCATAGCAAGTCGTTGTTTCAGTCGCTGTCGTCAAGAAGTAAAAATACCACTGCAAAAGGGACTGGAAATGGGACCCCACCTCAATAACTGGACCTACAGAGCCTTCTCAGTGGAAATTCATGTTTAAAGAACTGGGAGCTTGTTCAGGAAGGGAACAGAGCACTAGGTCTGACTGTTCAGGTCAGCTAATCCTAAATAGTTTGTCATCAAGGATAGTCTGTCAGAGACCAGAAGGAAAAAGATACTGGAATTTCCATAAGAGTCCAATCAGGACAGCAATGGATCTCTGATTCTTGCAGTTATATCACAGATAAAACAGATGATAATAGTTTTAATTTCATTCTCTTGGGATAACTTCAGAAATCATCTCAGTCAAGCATCAGGCTAAAGCATCTGCAGTAATTCTAGGCCACTGCTTATGAACTGGAATCCACAACTTTGGTGACCTTGCCAGCACAGGTCTTGCTTGTTAACATGCTGCAGTGTCAGTGTTCTGCTCTTTTAGGATGATGCCCTTTGGATGGATGAAGCAGCTTAGTTTTACCTAGAACCAGGTGAAAAATTTGCAAAATCATTGTACCTGTGTGTTATTTCCAGAGTTGTTCAGTGTTATTACCTGAAGGGAATGTCTTTAAACCCATGCCAACTGAGGGGTAACTGGACCGTTTTCCAGAGGGCAGTACCATAAATGCAATCCTGTTCAGCCATTGCCATCTGTGAGCAGTGACTGGATATCCTGAATGTTTCCCTTACTGCTGCCCTCCACATACCATAGTGTTTCACACTGGACTGGTCCTCACAGACTGGGATGTTTGTTTAACCATGGAGACCATCTAGTGGCTGTGAATGATCTGCAACCTCAGGGTGTGGAAGAGGCTTACTTCTTCATCAGCAGGTCCACAAGAAAGGAGGTAAGCTTGACTAATCTGAAGCTGATAGTTAATTGTATCAAGTCAAATAAGAAAGCAATTACCTTTTTGCATTTCAAGAGACTCTATTCAAGCCAGTTTATTCTGGTTTAAGTTTGGCATGAATAATTTCAGTACCAAATAGCTCCTCAGCATCGTTCTGATGTGGCATCTCTTATTCCTAGGCTATGTGGAGAATGCAGGTCAGCACAGCGGTGTTTGAGCACTTGATCTACAAGAGCTTGAGCAACCCCAGGAGATTCTACTGGGCAACCATTGGAGTTACTTGGAATTTTTTGGCCAAGGCCTAGGAATTGCAGACTTTGGGAATTAAACAATTGCCTCCAGTGGAATTGCTTATAGTGGTTTGGAGTATTGAGGGGAGAGCCCTGGACTCCTACCTCCTATTGCTTATCAAGTGCTACACATCATCTTGTGGGATACCATGTTTTTTGAAGAAAGTGGGAGATTTCCGAGGTTCCTTAACCCCTCTGTGATCTATGACATGTGTGTCTGACAGATGAACTCCTATTTCAGTATACAGGTTCATGACCCATACCTGAACACATTCATACTTGAATTTTTCTGAGAAGGTTGAGGTCATCAGATGCTGTTGCCATCTAAAGAAAAGAAAGCCAGTCTCAGCAAGGAAAAAAATAGTTCTCTCTCTTATTAAGGAATTTCTATTTAGCTAATTAAAATACAAGTCAGACAGTTGCACAAATGTTGATCAGATATAGCAAGCTATAAAAATGTCATATTTTTTTTCTTTTTTAAGGTGAAACTTACTGTATGTAGGATTCCACATTCAGATATCTTCCATGCTAAAGGCTGCTCATGTTCCTGAAAAAGAAAGACCTCAATGATTAAGTAAGTGCCAAAGTTTGAGGAAAAAGATCAGGGAGAGGAATGTGATACATGATGTATGGAGATAATCTTTATCTCCTTGAGCTGACAGGCATCTTTTCTTGCTGAAGTACAGAGAAAAGAGGATGTCGATTTCATTTTATGTCCTAATAACTTACTTTGTGGTAGGAATGGCATGTATTTGGCTTATATTTCATGTTGGCCTGTATTTCTACTACATGAAAAAAAAGAGGGTCAAATAATCTACATGACCTTTATACCTTTTCAGCAGAAAGTACTGGTTCATGCCTCTGCTCACCTCTTTACATTGAGTTACACTGATTTTTACTGAACTCCTAGTCAGTTAAGGGTTTGTAAACACTGGACATTTGGGACAAAGCCATCTTTTTCCTAAATTCTCCTTAGCCACAGAAAGGCACAAGGAAGATGAGAGCTGAAGTGTTGGAGGGAAGGCTGATAAATAGTGTTGGGTAGTAATTCAGTGGGGCCTCTTTTTGTCTTACGCCAGTCTTATGTTACATCCACAAAAATACATTCAAGGGATGACAGGCAAAAGAGCTTGGTTAGAGAAAAGGTATGTGTCTGGAGCACCTTTGGGTTCACTGGCATCCAAAATAAGCCCTAAGTGAAAAACGATTTATGGATTTGGGAGAGAGAAGGGCTGGCCTGCTCTATCAAAGTGTTACTGGTAAAGACAGCTGGGAAAAGCAAAGAGAGAAATGATATATCCAAAGGCATGGGCTCTCAGCCCAATGCAAACAGAGTCCACTGAAAGATGTTTTGATGCTAACTATTACTAGCACAGGGATGTCACTGGCATCACAGATTTCCAGAGCAAGTATTCGTTTTCCAGGCAAGAATATTTCCTGTAAATATTTATTTGTGGATATGTCTTCCTTCCATTGCTAGAAGACCAATTTTCAGCTAATATCACATCAAAAGGAACTTGATAAGGAGCTGCCTGCAGGGGTGCCTTTACTGGATGCCAAAAGGGAGCTTTGTCCTGTCCTACAGTGACCTCTGTTGCTGACAGAGCCATGGTGTGACATGTTACATTCATACATTTGCTTTGTATTAATATGTACACATTGGTATGTACATGTTTGTCTGGGGCTGTATTTACACACATGTATATTTCTGTAAAATAGATCGTGTTAATATAGAATGGCATGGCAACAAACAGAATTCACTGTTTTGAGTACAGGTAATTTTATCTTGCCAGATACAACCAAAATAACTACTAGGTTTAGCAGACACAGGATTAATGATATTAAGAGATTTATATAAGCTTTGATAAAGGTGGATTTGTCTCAAAGGAGGTATTTATCCAGCTTCCAATTTAATTAGGCCAAGTCAGCTACTACAGTAAGAAACTACACTCACTAAAAATCAGCATTGGTACCATTTACTCCAGTAGCCAATTTGACAAATATGCTTTATATATCCAGTCTGGACATTTGAAAAAATAATCTTAAAAATTTATTTAGCAGAAGAGGAAAACAGAGTCAAGTAACTCAAATGAGCAAACACAAATATGTATATAATCTATTCAGACTCAGCTCCTGTTCAAAAGATTAATTGCTAAACTGAATGTTTTCACAGCCTGTCTCTTCTACTTTTGAGATAAGAGTGTTTGGGACATGCTTGTTTCTCAAGGTGGAAAAGGATCACGTTTTGGTATTTCTGTTTCATTGGTCTTCAAAGGCCTGTTTGTGCTGAATTCTGCATGAAGACAGAGGGAAACCCCAGTTCTGGAACTACAGAGGCTGAAAATGGAAGAGACATTGCTTGGGAGCTCTTCTCTAAAGCTGCTATGGGACTCCTTTGCTCTGCACTGCTTATTTGAGCCCAGCAAATCCATTTCTGCCAAACAAATCTCTGAGGGGTGGCATGACTGGCTATCTCTCTAACTTGTCAGTCTGCTAGAACAGTCCTCATGGCCTGAACTCTAAAACCACAGATCATCTAGTTCAAGAGTATCCACCAAGGATATTATCCTCAGTCTTTCCTGGCCAAGGTTTGCCTATGATCTTCTTCTGAACTTAAGAAAAGGAAAGTCCAAACCTTCCTGTGCTGTTCCGAGACTCATCTCTCTGTAAAACTAGGAAGTATTTTTCTACTATTTATACTAGACATTTTTTTCAGAAAATTACCCTGATTTTTTCTTGCCCCATTTTCAGTGGGCATGGGTAATATTTGGATTTTCACTGTCTTCAGAGAAATCTTTATTGTGGAGGGTGTTATTTCTGCCTGTTCTCCCTTCTCTTTTTCTTAGTCTAAATATTCTGAGTTCTTTCATCATTTTTTCCAACAGTTTCTGTAAGTGGTGCTATGTCACTGAACTGTGAGACAAATACCTTGTGTTTCCAGTTATGGATGAACAAAGGAGGTGAGAAATTGAAATTCAAAGAATTTCTTCAAAAAGAAATTCAAAGTCGTGAAGAATTTCCTAGAGCTTCATAAGGAAACATTTCCAGAGGTGAACTAGTGAAGAAGCTCCCATGTGGTGGTGAGAGAGGAACCCGCTGCATGGAACCTGGAAACAACATTGCTGCTGAAGCCATTGAGCACTGCATGCTGTACCTCTCAGCCATGGAAGAATGTTACTTTTGGACAAAAATAGGATTTGGGTACATCTATAATGCACAGAATAATTCCAGAATATTTCAGAAAACTGGAGGGATTACTTCTGTACTTCAGTAAACAGTTAATGATGTGTTACTCTATAACTGATCATTATGTCAGCTTGCACAATGCTAAATGCAGATAATTAATGTCACATATTGGCTGATTCATAACATTCACAGAGATACAATATGGAAATGACATCTGTATAGTAAATTCTGGTAGGGTGCGTGAAGTTGTCTGCCCACACATGATCAATAAATGTGTTAACACTTTACACTTTGTATTCAGCAAAATACCTCACTTTCTCCTAATGCAGCCCCTCCTTGTCCTCCAAAGACTACCTGTAACTTCCAGGAACCTGCAGCAGAGTCACCAAACAGCCCTTTTTAAAAAAGGTACCCTTGAAAAAAGTTCAACCTCATTCTGAAGCACTTTTTCCCAATGAGAAAATTTTACCTGTCTTCAAATGAGAAAATTTAGGGTGCTTCTAGAATCAACAGCAAAGGGAAATGCTTCCATGCACAGTATTACCCAGTGCTGGCTTTTAGACCTGAAAGACCTGAAGGGAATGTCTTTAAACCCATGCCATATGAGGGATAACTGGTCATTTTTTTAGATCACTTATTTCAAATTTGTTATGTAAGTACACACTCCTAAGAAATAGGTGCTGTGATAGCTTCTTGTTGCAGCGTGTTCTGTGGTGTCAAAATCTTTTCTTAACTGGTCTCCAGGTAAGTTTTGGGCTATGGAGGGTTCCTGACACTGATAATTAATTGGCATGAAATAAAATTCAGTGAATCCACAGAGTAACAAGTCTATAAAAACAGCAGCACAGGCATCTGCAAATTGGGTGTACAAGAGACAAAACCCAACGAACTGCAACACAGATTATGTGATTAGCTAGCAATTAACATGCTCCTCACTAACTACTTTATTTCCTGTCACTGCATACAGTTAGACCTTTAGGTTGTTTCCCTGGCTGTTAGTTTGTGGCACATTCCCATGCTGCACTCACTCATTAGTGGCTGGTAATATTGCCCCCAGTATTCCCAAATATGAATCATTCTCTTTCTCCCACTCAAGCAGGAAGGTGGCAGCTAAAGCAAGTCTTGGAACAGAGAGAAAGTAATGGTGAGAGAAGTCTCCATATTGGTGTGAGGTCATTAAAGTTAAGGAAAATAAAAAGCCCATTTAACAGCAAGCACAAACCAGCCCACACAACCCCACACTTCCTCTCAAGGGCAACACTATCTAGAAGTGGGGCTGGAATCATACACTGATCAAGAAAGCACAAGTCCTGCAGCAGAGCGAGTCCAGCCAGCAAAGAGATCTGTGCTGTTTGTGTCCACCCTGAACTGAGCCAGAGAGAAGTTGTGCACAATGCTGGCTTATTTAAAGTCCCTCCAGCCTGAGGGATTGAAGGGGTATCTACATATCTAACAGGGATATCCAAATAAATATCTATATACTTAATATAGAGATAGAGATATCTGAATAACAGCCAGACATGCTTCAGTGCAGCTGGAATTTCTGCAAATGGAGTCAAAATGCAGTGGCTGCAATAAAGAAGAGTGATGTCACCTTGCACACTGGGGAGAGAGTGGATCAGTGGTGAGCTGGGGACACCAGGTGCTTAATCTGTGTTTTTCTGCACCCAGCAGGGTCTATGGAAATCTCAGTCAAATGGATTCATCCAGTACTTCAGGCCCTAATAAGCTGTCACTAAGTATATCCCCTATCCTGCTGCATTTGTCCCTCCCCTGCCACTCCTTTGTCAAATACAGAGTACTTTGGGCTCTATATGGCAGAAAATCAGAACCTTCACATACTCACTGGAAGTGTTTGCCATGACCCCGAGGTCACCAATAGTCCGTAACAGCCCTGCCTGGCCCAGTCCAGGTGTCCCCCATGGCCCAGGACCCCATTTCTGCCCACCCAGGGCTGTTGGTCCCTGCCCCAGCAATTCCATGGGATGTCTCTCCCCTGCCTGGCTGTGGCCCCCACAGACACTCTGCCTGCAGAAGAGCTGGGAGGAACGAGCTGGGCTGGGAGTGACCATGAAGGTGTTAGAGAAAAACCAGGTTCCTGCTGTGCTGCAGAGCTCAATTCCTCAGATGGTCACTGGGAAGCAGCACAAAGAACTGAATTTCAGCTTTACCTCCCTTGTTCAGGTGATAGATGTGACCAAGAGCAGGGCAGAGAGCCAAGCAAATAACACGGCCTCAGTAACACGTGAAACCGAGCCTGCCTTTCTCTGTCTGGGGAAGTCCTGCTGAGATAAATGCTCTGATCCATCTCCTCTGAAACAGAGCTGAAAAGTGGGTCAGATCCTGCTGCTGGCAGCACAGCATTTAAGGAAGTCTCTGGTAGGAGCTAATAATCTACCTGAGCGGTCAGAAAAAATCTGCTGCTCACAACAGAGTTCACTGAATTCACTGTCTCTGCAGGGAGGAAGGGGATGTGCAGCCAGGAAGGGTGGGAGGCAGCAGGAGGCAGCACATGTAGAACCCCACAGCCAGCCCTGGTCTTGCTGAACTCGGTTCCAAAGTCACCCTTGTTCACATTTGTGTCCTTGTGTCACCTTTTCCTTGGGTGCTCCACTGGTATCTTTTTCCCTGAGATGAGGAAATTTTTTTCCTCTTCCACCCTTAACAATTAAAACAACATATAGAAGCAAAGGTGAATAAATTTTAATTCAAATGCCAAATGGGAAAGATTAGAAGTTTTTAAAAGTTTGTTTTATGTAAGAACATGTTGGAAACCGGCACAAACAAGTCCCTATCTGCTGAGATAGCAGAGCAGATGTGACAGAGTGGAAAAGCCTCTTCCCTGCCAAAGTATTTGCTCGAGATTTGATAGTGAAGTGCCATTGTACAGCACTGGGTAAAGGTCCAGACTAGAAAGGAGTAAGAGAGGAGGCCTTCAGGCTGTGAAGAATTCTGCCTTTGCAGGCTGCAGCTCCTGCACTGGACCTCCTGCCCACAGGCAGCAGGTAGAGCTGGTTCGATTCAGCGAAAAGGCAGCAGTCAGCTCTCCTGCGTTGTTTTTCTTACCTCAGACCATGACAGTCTTATCCCTTCATTTCTGTTAGAGGGGTGTTGGCTCCTAGCTTTGCTCTGCATTGCTTGGGAGAGCATTAAATTCAGCAGTCCAAATGCACATTTATAGTCTGAACCAAGAGGTGAAACTTCAGTATAAAATCTCCAATTTTTAATATTGCTACTGACAAACTTTGAATGATTCCTGTGAATTTCTTTCCTCCCTGTCTTATTCCCCCTCAGTACTAATACTATGTGTTTTACAAATATCAACACTGAATGTTTTGCAAACACTGTTGATTTGGAAATACGGCTATTGAATAAAATTTCATCCTTTCACTATAAATTCTAAACACTAAAGCAGCCTGTGCCCCACCCTCAAAAGTGATGTTCTTACCTGTTTTGGTTATGAAATGAACAGCAGCTGGTTTTCTGTAGCTAAGGGAGAATGGGAAAGTTTGAGCTGCATTCTATTGTTCTCAAAACTCACCTACTTTTTGTCCCTTACCAAGGAAAACTCACCAAAAATTATTCAGACACAGAAAACATAGCAAAGCAATAACTGCATCTATACCCTGACATGGTAACAAGTCTCGCACATGATCCACCAAGCAGTCTGCAAATTCAAAACATGTCTCAGTCAAAATCAATCCCTAACTGCATGAAGGATGTATCTGAAGTCACACTATCTTGCAAAGAAAATACTTAGATGGCAATTTATCTTAATAGCCTCATATGAGCAGACATGTCTGATCAAATAAAAGAAATGCTTTAACCACCCCAATGGCATCTCAGTTCCTTTCTCCACTTCCAGTTGCTACCAGTTGTTATTTCACATCATGGTTTAAAGAGACACTGGCACCTTGAAGCTCCCTTTAACTGCCCACATGCTTTTTATTCTGAATGCTTCACACTTGCCTTCCCAGCAGCCTCCTCAGTGGCAGCCACAGGTCGTGGGTGCTCTCATTTATCACAGCCAGCCTGAAACCTGTTGCCTGAGTCAGCACAGCCAGGAAGCTGCTCTCCTCATCTCCCCTCTCCCCTCCTGCTCCCTTTTCAAACAGAGTTGCTTTTAGCTCATTTATCTGCCTATTGGGGCGATATGTAATCAGAGCAGGAGTCCTGATGGGAAATACAAAGTGATTCTTTAGAGTGGCTGGCTTTGAAAACTGTTCTGGGCACTGATCAAGCAAGTGTTACAGCTGCCTCTTTCATTTGCTTTGCCTTCTGCCCTGAGTCTGCCAGCACTAGACAAACTAGAAGAGCATCTGGGATGTTCACAGGCCCATCTTGCTTTAGTAAAATCCAGTATTATTCGTGTCAGTATGCGAGACTTTTGATGTGTGGTTAAGGACACAGACTGACTCATCCACCCCACTGTCCAGGGTGCCCTGGTCTAGTCTTTCTGTAACTCTACAGAGATAAAAAGTCCCCTTCTATTAACTGTGAAAAGGTGGTACCTTTGCTGTAGTCAGAACCTCCACTCTAAACCAAAATAACAAATGCTTTCACTCCTGCATCTCTAATGCAAACATTGCTCAAAGAGTGAAAAGAACATTCACGCCTTTGCTAGGAAAAGTGGAGCCATGCCCTAAGTCCTAACTAATGACACCTGCACAGTAACACTTGACATTGCATTTATCCCAGATCTGCACAAAGGACTTCTCATGCTGAGGTCAGAGATGACCCTTGGAACCAACAAGACAAAGGAAAAGGTCCTGTCATACATCTTCCCACAAAATTGTTAGTTTTATTTAGTTTTCTACATCTGCTTATATGTCCTCCTAGGCAATCTAAGCAATCTAATCCTGTTATTAATCTTCTTTTACAATAGAGAACAAAAATAATTTAATCCTGAGTTTGGATTCTGGAAAGACTTTTTTCCATACCAAAGAGGCCAAGTAACTGGGTAACATGGAGATGTCCCAACATGAAGGCAGATGAAATGCTGCAGAATTCATCTACCCACAAAAAATAGCCCATGGAAATGCAAATACAAACCAGAAAGTGGGAGGAATGAAAGCAGCCAGCAGTCGATGCAGAAATACCTACAGCAGAGCAGGCAACTGGAAACAGACCCCAGCACTAAAGCCATTCTGCTCTGCTGATTGAAGTGAGGCCCATCATCATCTGTTCTGCATCAGGGTAGGATTGACTGGGTCAGTCCAGCAGATGCCAATGTCAGTTGTCTTCCAAGATACACAGTTCTGTGGTTAGTTTCAGAAATGAGTCTGCTCTTCAAAAGAAAAAAAAGACCCAACCCTTCATTCTGGGAAACAGGGTAGGAACTGATAGTAGGAGTGAAGAGCCACAGACAAGCAACAGGTGCCTCTCACTGAAAGCCAGATTGTTTTAGTTCTGTGTTACTGACTGGCACAAAGGAGTGGAACAGCAAGTCTTTTGTGAGCCCACACACATACCTGTGTTAATCCTAGAAGTGTTCAAGACCAGGTTGGTTGGAGCACTGAACAACCTGGTCTAGTGAAAGGTGTCCCTGTCCACAGCAGGGCAGTAGTAACTAGATAACTCATAAGGCCCCTTCCAACCCAACCATTCTATGATTCCATACTCCTCCTCTGTAGGAATAATAGTTCTTGAAAAAAGCTATGGAAACAAAATGTCAGAGTTGTGACTAAGATTTGACTTTGGGGTGCTTATTCCAGCCCCTCCTACTTGGTGCAAAAATTACCCAGGAAAAAGACCTTGAAGGCCAAAAAACCCATGCTATTTGACAATTTCACTTCTAGAAGCAACTGCCTGCCAAACAGAATCCCCAAATTTGCTCTGATTTGTAGAAGGCATTAATTCAGGTTTGATACTTGCAAGAGCCATAAAAGATACTTTTCCACGCACCTCCAAAAAGGAGTGGAATCCTAGGAGTGAGCAATCCCGTACAAGATAGTTACTAGGTCTTTTGATTGCATCATGCATGATGTAAAACAAAAAACTTCTGATTCCTTTAACTGCTTAATTTAAACCAAAGCATTTAACAATGCTGCATATGTCAGTGAAATACTGATTTACAATTCTTTCAGTACAAAGAATCTTTTTTACATCAGTTTCTCAGTTATTTCTCTCCTATGAGAGAAATAAGTGACTTCATGTTACAGAGCTTGTCACTCAAAGACAAGGATCTGTTTATACTTACACTGATCTTTAAAACAGAATGTTTTCACAAGAAAAAATGGCATTGAAGACTTTAGACAAGCTACTCTGAAGGGTAGGAGGATGATTCTTTACATGTGATTTGATCCTGGAAGTTTGGAATAGTTTTTGTTTTACTGCTTATAATTTTACTAGTTTGCCTGCATACAACCACATGCTTCAGTATCATAAATACCATGCAGATAAAGAAAAAGCAGCACTGGTAATCTAGTAGGATTAGAGGGGAAAAAAGGCAAAGTGAAGTTTACCTTTCAGCTGCCTTTCTTGTTCTTCCAGCATTCAAGTGAGAAACCTGTATATATACACAGCCCTGCAAACCCAAATGGGGACTACACAGTGGAACCACTTCTGTGCTTTGACCGTGTGCTGAAAACTGGCACTACCAGGATACAAGAGCAGCCTTAGACAAGCAACACAAACAGCCCATTCACCAAAGATGCTGCTGACAGGTTTCTTAGGTCAGCAGCTACAGTACTGAACAGAAATGCACTTTGGTCAGAAAGAACACACAGGCATCATGCATAGTCTTTATTTTAAAAAAGATAATTAAAAAAGCATTGAATGGAATGTAGGTACCAATGTCTTTTACAAAAATCATTTACATGTGCTGCAAGAACCTGAGTCAACCCTCTCTCACAAGGTAAGTTTGGTTTACAAGATTTAAATCACAATAGCCAGTTCTGCCTCATGAAAAAAGCTCCTCTGAAGCCCGAGTTGACAGCATGTGACACAAGCTTAGTATTGTCTCTTTTATTACAATAATTTATTTTCAGAAATTAACCTGGAGACTGGTTCATCTCCAGCATTACATATCTGCACATCTCCATAATCTGAGAAAAATTAAGAACGGGGAAAAAGGAGAAAGATAAAAATAACCTGAAACAGATACTTAGAAAAAAATCAAGTTAGAGGGGAGGAAAAAAGTAGTAGATACACAAGAAAGCAAGGTGCCTTTTTTTTTTCTTTTACGAAATTCAGCTTTCCTTGGAGAATAGCAGATTAGTCCTGCCTGAAGACAGTTCCATGGAAAAAGGAGATAAATAAAACTCACAGGAACTCACTACTCCCACTCCAGCCTATTTGCTTTGAACTACACATTCCTCCTTATATTTATTTATGCCCACTTCCCTCAATCATCCAATCTCTAAAATGTTTTTCCATCAAGCTTCTGGCTCTCCAGTCACCAATGTTTACAGTGGGGATGATTTTCCGTGGCTTCAACCATTGAACAAAACGCTTCATTTCCAGGTAACTGCTGTGTTCACTGTAAGGAATCCCTGAAATGAAAAAAATCACAACAATCTGTCAGTCTACTTAGCTTCTTTCAAAAGCACTTTTGCAAGCCTTCCAGCTAAGAAATAATTTTCTGTAAAGTTTTTTTTTTAATTCCTATTTGAGATCTAAAGTTTATAGGTAAGGTAAAACAAAACCCCTCAATCTTCCTTCTAGGAAAATTACCTTGCATTAGGTCACCAAGTCATTCATCAGTGCAAACTGAGCAACATCATCCCCCTGGTTAAATGAATGTTAAGAGATTCAGCTCCACCCACCGATAAGAACTGAGAGGAAGAAGAGGAGCCATTCTTTCAGAAACAACTAAGACATGGAATGAAGTCTTGGCTCTGGAAATGCACTGCCACCAGCATCAGTCAGGCCAAGACTCCATTCCCTCAGTCTCTACATGCATTAGATGAAAGCCTTTATCTGCAGGAGCAGGAGAGGTGCAAAATGTACGTAAAAATCTGCATTCATGAGGTTCTTGATCACTCAGTTCACAGATCTCTCCTGGAGAGACCTGTTCAGTTTCTCAATGAGTTACCAGAAAAAGCAATGGTTACAAAAACCAGGAGTTTCCAGAATAAAAAATATGAAAAGCATCCACATAAAGCTAAATGCACAGAATCTTTGCTACTCTTATACCATATATGGTGATCTTTCCTCTTGTCTGAGGTTTGATATCCACCAGAGAAAGGCATGAATCAGAGTAGGTCCACCCAGTAGGTTTGAAAGCCAAAACTTGATCAAAATTCTCAGAAAACTTATTCAAGTGATCTTGCAAGCCCTGTGAGAAAAAAAATATAGCATATACTTAGTCCCATTAAATAACTCATTAGACTAAAGGCTGGAGATCTTATGACAGAGAGACTTCAGCTTGTCCCTTGGGATCTCAATTGCTTCATGTTAATTAAGCACATATGGACAGATATGCATTACAGATCAGAACACATAAGGCATAATCACACCTTCTTATAAATCTTGCTCCCCAAGTCATTCATTTCCTCCTCTAAGCTGGAGGTCAGCATTCTTGCAGCTAAGTAGAGACAGAACACGGTGTTTCAGTGCAAAATCCTCTGGTTAATTTTGAAGTGCCACTGAGATCCCAACACCTACTTATGCCCAGAGTTAATTAAGCTACCCAAACAAATTGCAGCAAGCCAGTGCATGACTAAAACATGTTTTACCACATCTCTACTCATGATAGAAAGGAAACTATCTTTCATCTGAAAAAAAAAAAAAAAACAACTCGAAAAAGTCCCCAAGTATAAGGAAGGTACATTTCTATTCCTGGATAAAGTGATGTATGACTTCAAGTTAAAAATAGCAAATCAATTTTATATGTCCTCTATGAAGTCTTGAAGGCACATTCTCAATTTGAAAGTCCTGCAAGGTTACAGAATTCAAAATCAGGAGGAAAAAGATTACAAAATAAAGACTGATGAAAAGAGAAGGGCCGAGGGGTAGATGGGCTATGATAGAACAATAACCTACATATCAGACACTTGAAAACTATTAAACAGAGCAGCAGAAAGCTGCCTGTGACACTGCAACATGTACAAACACCTTCAGTACAATGTACAGTAGCAAAATACAGAATTCATCAAACAAGGCACATGAAAGAATTACATAAAAACCCTACCAGAGCACACATTTCATTCAGCAACAGGAATTATGGCTTGCTGCCATGACTCAATACCCTGCAAATGTTCAGTGCTCACTTGATTAAAGGTGTAACTGTAGCAGTCTAATTCTCCTTCACACTTCATCTTGGGAAGATTAACATAGCTTAAGGTAATTATTTACATATTTGCTCACCTTGCTCTAACAAACCCTAAATATAGTACTTCGAATACAAAGATTATTATATTAACCAATGCTAATCTGCTTTCAAATTTTGTTATAAATCAACTGTGCAACATTCACATTAAGGATGCAATTTCAATGTTATTAAAAAAATACGTGTACATTCAGATTACAGGCACTTCTGAAAGTCTTATCTCAATGCTAGTACAAGAGACTGCAGAGCTAAGTAACACAAAAGGGGTTCACAGACCCACAGAGAGCAGTTCTCTTGAAATTTTCCACTGCATATTCCCATGACAGAAGCCTCAACTTCTGGCCATTACAAAAAATTGTTTGTTGCAAAAGAACCATGTGTGCACTTCGGAAAAGATGGCCTCTATCCCCAAAACAAATTACTACAGTGTTTATGCATAACCACTCCACTTCAAACACACATTCCAATTTCTTCTTTTATTGCTTCAGCCAACACTGCTCTAAACGTTCATCCTTTTAAAACAGAAAATATATTTCATTGCTAAATCAGTCACCTTCAATCACCATGACAGCCTGTTATCTGCAGTGTCGCTAAAGTCAGCAGTACACACAAACAGATTCCATGAGGTAGGAAAAGACTCAAATGTGATTAAATATTTAATTTACCATCAGCCCTAACACCACTTAAACTCATCTGGCTTATATAAGAACAGCCATTTGTCAGTATACACAGCAACCCCTGTATTTTACTGGGGTAAAACCAAGTACCACAGTGAATCATAGAATCAGTTGGGTTGGAAGAGACCTCTGAGATCATCAAGTCCAACCCTTGAACCAACCCCACTTTGATTACTAAATCATGGCACTCAGTGCCACATCCAGTCTCATCTTAAAAACCCCCAGGGATGGTGAATCCACCACCTCTCTGGGCAGGCCATTCCAATGCCTGATTACTCACTCTATGAAGAATTTCTTTCTGATATCCAACCTAAACCTTCCCTGGCAGAGCTTAAGCCCGTGCCCTCTTGTTCTGCTGCTGGTTGCCTGAGAGAAGAGACCAATTCCCACCTGGCTACAACAATCTTTCAGGTAGTATCACATCTCTTTGATTTTTTTTTTTACATTTTCTTATTATATATCAAATCCACTTGCAATAGTGCAGCAATGAAAGGTTTATTTTTATAAGTATTTTACTTTTAAATTCACATATATAAAAAAAATTAGACGTAAGTTCTACTTTTTTTAAATTTATATGAATGTTATTAAGAATATCCACAACATAAGTGTATAGCATGTCATCTCACTTTTGACCAAAACAGCACCTAAAGAAAGTCTGGTATCATCTAATAAACAAACTCCTCAAGAAATCCAGAGCTATCCATAGAAAAAACCCACAGGAGATGTAAAGAACCCAACCCAATCCAACAGTAATACAACACCACAAAAAACTTATTCATTATTTCATGGATTTGTTGGTTCATACCTGAAACTACATGAGCAGGAAATTAGCCCAGTTAATAAACAGGATTATGTTCCTGAGATCAGTAAATCAGTAAGCCAGTAAATCAGGAAAAATACATGTTATATAATCCAACAAAACCAAAAACATACAACTGGAAATGATGGCATCAACATTTACACAGTCTGTAAAACTAGTGCATCATTCATCATTCTTTAACTAGAACAAGATTGCAAGTGATCAGATAATTTATTTTTAAAATACTGCATTTTCTGAGTTCACATGCAGAAGATAAATGGTCATATGAACTCCTCTTTAGGCATTTAACATTCTCCTCATTTTACTGATAATACATTCCACCCAGGCACTCACCTAGCTGCTGGCCTCACTGGATGTTTAGCACTCTGGATCTACCCAGCACTCCCAGCTTATGTGAACACAACATTACTATGAGACCACATTCAACAACTCCACATGTGAGGTCAAAACCCCCGTACAGAGGGCCCTGCTGTTAGACCAGGATTCTCACCCACTACATCACTGTGCCTTTAATCCTTCTTGGACCTTTCCAGGGTCTAGGCATCACTTCTGTCATGCTGTAAATGTGTCTAGAACCTCCTGTGCAGGTGAGACGCTGCACAATACAACCACCTCTCTGAGAGGCAGAGCTGTCTAAACATCCTTGTGGTACAGTGCCACCCTGAAAGTCAGATATGTGACAATACCATACATGCTGGGACAGGTGACAGCAGCATCACAGCACAACCCAGAAATCTGCAGAAGAAACTAAAATATATTGCTGGTTAAGACAACACAACAAAAATAAATCCATATATATTTCCATTACTCACTTTCTGCTCCACCATGGAAAATGTTACAAAGTTAAAAAATACTAAGATACTAAGTTCAATCTCCTGCTGCTCACATCCAAATGATATAGCCTCCTTTTTTCCTTTTTAGGTCAATTCTGACCTTGACTGGTCCCACAGCTAAATACCATCTTGCTCTGAAGGATTTGCTTGAGATGGCACAGCAGGCTTGAAGCAAAACAGGAAAATTAATCCAAGTCTGTAAAGCATAAACAACCTCTGTTTTCCTCTTTCTTCCAGGTTACCTTTAATCTAGAGCCTACTGTTTTACCTTAATGCCCTTTGTATTTTGTAGCCTATTTAGAAACACCCAGGAATTAGTCATCCTTCCTAAGACATCTCCATAGAAACTCTCAAAAACAAAAACTCACTGTCTCAAATCTCAACCAAAATGTGCACTTAAAATCTTGTTAGATGAAACAATACCTTAAAACAAACTGGTTTACTTGCTTTTGCTACAAATACTAGAGAAGATTATGTGTGGAAAAACCAAAGCATATGTATATATGAGGTGTCCTGCAGTGCATGTATTTGTTTATGTGGGAGTTTTCATTGATTTTCGAGTAATCTTATCCAATGTAAATCATCAGCACAGCTATAAATACATTCAAATGGACAGAGAAGAACAGAGAACCCTATTCCTTTTTCATCAGACACCAGACTGGAAGTTGGTCATGTTCATGGGCTGCCTCAGAATGGAGACTCACAGGCAGAAAAGCCTTTTAGTCTTTTCCTACATCGGACCAGGTAAAAGGCTGAAAACAGGACTCCATGTCACAATACATTAATTGTTAATAGGACAGATCCTGCAGTCATTACATGAATCTACTTCAAAAAGGCCTGCAAAGAGCAAGTCTTTGAACAAGCCTCATCTTATCTAGTACAAGCACCACATCATGTTTGGAGAAGTTATTAATGTTTAATTGCATTTCATTTTCAATGTATTGCTAAATGTCAAAAATCCACTAAATAAATACAATCTGACAAGAGGTTAAAAAGAGCAGCAAACACAGTATTGGTTGGGAGAAGTCAAGGGAAGTTTAGTAGCAGGTTAATTGACATATATTGATTATATTACTGAAATATTCAGAATATTTTCTGAACTTACCTTAAAATTAATTTGCATCATGGGAAGAACATGAAGCAAAGTACCATTCCAGTCCACACTGATGAGGGAGTTAACAACTGTCGACTCCAAGCACTGCAGTGTTTTGTACTTATCACGGGACATACTTGCTTTTGAGCCCAGAACTTCAGCAATTGCTTTAGGATTAATTAGGAAGAAATGAGATGAAGAAAATTATATTAGCATTCATTTTCTTTGGCTTGTTTTGGAGACATTCCCAATTATTGTACTAGAACATTTTTATTACTGAAAAAATCCCTATTCAACAGGATATAGTGTTTTATATTCTAAAATTAAGAAGAGAAACCTCTAATGGCTGTTAAAAAAACTTTAATATCCTTTCCAACACAGGCCATTCTGTGATTCTATGATTTAAGAAAATGCACAATATAAATCTGGAAGGAAAAACTCAAAAGAGAAGTCTAAGGATTATTATATGTCTTTGCTGTTTCTTGACATCCTAAAATTATTAACAACAAAAATGTCATAAAGACCTCATTTGTTTATTTTTTTTAATTGCCCTTGGAAATTTTCTCAGCACAATCAAATATTTTCATCCATTTAGTACCCAAACTGGCTGCTTGTATATTCAAGGGGAGACGGAAGGGTGTGTAAACATGGCAGAAAACTATTTCTTTCAGAAAATTAAAATTTATTGACTAGAAAACTAAAAAAATAGCAGCAGAATTATTAATTATTTCCTTTACACAATATCTGAACATCCAGACTAAGTGACCTTTTATATCTTCAAGAAAGCAATCTTCTAACACCAATTTAGGTATTTATTTAGTTATTTGATCCAGCACACTTCTTTTACATACCTAAAAAAACTTTTTCTTTTCCTATGGAGTAAGTGCCACAAACAACTAGAGTACGTGGGTTCAGAGTCACTGTCTCAAAGGCCATATTGACAGCAAACTGGATAACCTCTTGTTGAGCAGGAAAGGTGTACTCAGGACTACAGTATCTGGGGCAGGGAAACAAATGACACCACTTTGTTACACAAGATAAAAGACATTTGAAAGACATTATTTTTCTTTAGAATTTCAGTCTACTATAAACACTGATGTGCCCAGATGAAATTGCTGCAATAAAAACCTGTGTTTTCTCTACAACTATTCACTCTCTGACATTGAAACTGAATTCTACAGTTTCTTTATAAATAACAAATGCTCTTTTAAGATAGATATTTGTATCCTGTACTAATTACATCCTTAAGTCTATTTTTTGTCATATACATAAACTGTAAGGCATTATTCATTCACAGAAACATATGGAACAGAAATAAGTCTGCAGCTGAGTATTAGTCATCATACACAGAAAAACACTTTTATATACATAAGTCAGCAAAATGTCTAGTGAAAACCCAGACAACCGATTCTGCCATTTATTTGGCTTTCTTTCACCCTCTGAATTCCTCTTTTCATAACAGAGTCGAATCCACAGAACACCAGTGTTCCATAAGCCTGTTTTAGGGCTGAGCACTTAATGTATGAGTTTTGACATCCAGAATTTGATACCATTTATAAATAATATGGTCATCTCAGCAAATACTTCAGCATCTTTTCCACCACCCACTTTCATTCTTTCATGTAACAGCATAATGGATGAACAAGCTACACATACACAAACTTTTAATAAAGATCTGCTTTTATTCAACCCTAAGTGTTAAAACAGTAATGTCATTTGTATTTATTTCATTCATATAAAGTCTTAATAAACTGAATAAGAGTAAACTGAAAAAAATATTCAATTTAACACCAACTTACGTTGTATCAAGGTACAGAGTGTGGACTTGCTGCCCAACCAAAGCAGGGTAGCGCTCCATGGAAGGGTCGGCCCTGAAGTCTCCAGTGTGCAGAATAACAGTTCCACTGGGTAGGTGGAACAGGATCATTGTTGCACCTGGACAACTGAAACAAACAAAAAACCCACACAAATCATGTCAGCTCTCTGTACCGGCGAACTGTCCTGAATGATAATCCACCCTGCAGTAGCAGCAAGGTGTGCAGAACAGCATTTTAAATCACAGCTGCTATGCAACCTGATTTAGCTAGAAATTCCTGATTTCCAAGGGCATTCTGCATCTAATTCTACGGCCACAGACAATCCAGACTTGAGTTCTCAGCTGAGATGGAAATCAAGCACTAGCTGCGTTGTTGGGATGCCCCATCTTCTAGATATGACAAGATGCTGCCTCAGTTGCAATCTCTGAGGTTCTATTGCTCACTTCTAAAGGGAAGCAGCCCATCAAAGAGAAACAGTAATCTCATCCAGGAGAAACAGAGTTTTATTACTGCAGATTCATCTTCGTTCCTGCAGGACTTACTGAAGCAATTTCTTTTAAACTGTATTTGCAGATTTTAAATGTTATCCTCCATCCAGAACTCTGTGATTATAAATACAAACTCTCTTACCGGTAACAGCAAATCCATTGCACCTTCTGCAGTTGCTACCTGAAGGGCAAGAGCTAAGAACGGAAAACCAGAGTGGGACTAGTTTTAATATCAACCATCTGCAAAGGCTAAATGAAATCTCAAAAAAGGAAAAACTGGCATGAATCAGAGCTAAAATGACAGAACTAGTGGACTCTCCAAGAGGCTAACATACATATGCCTTAAATTGAAGCAGAGGATCAGAGAGACAAACAGGAATAATGAGAAGTGTCCAAATTACATAAGGCTTCATTCATTCATAGAAAGGGTTCTCGGAGGACTTCATGGAATCTTATCTCTACAACTACAAACAAATCCTGCACTCAGTAATATGCAAACCAGCTGTGACACAGTCCTGCATTTCAATATATATACACTACAAGGAAGGGACTCTTCCCACAGCCAAATAAGGTACCCAGGTACCCAGAGGCAGAATGGCAGGAGTACAGGGCTGGTGAACTTTAAATCCAGCATTACCAGTTAGTGCCAGTGCAACAGGTAAAAATCTCTCCCTTTATCACCAAATCCAGCAGAAACTTGTTCCAAATTTAAACAGGCTTTTCTTTGAAGTTCAGTTTTAAAAATGCTGGCTAGGTTGTGTCTCTCAGGGGATCCAAAGTACCCCATTTTTCTCTAGCTCAAGATTTCCCTATCACTGGTTGAAGGTACAGAAGCCTAACCTATCTGATAGTCTCTACTATTTTCCCAAGTAGACACCAAAACCAAAAACCATCCAGACTACTAGAAAAATAATTTTATTACTCAAGAAGCATAAAAATTATGGAGCTACATGTAGTTAACTCAACATACTCAAAATAAGATTATGGAGCTACATATGGTTAATACAACATACTCAAAACAAAATAACATTAAACTGAAGTTCAAAAAAGCCTATATCATTTGCAAAGACAGCTTTGGAAATAGGTGAGTTAAGTACTTGCCAGAAATTTAGGCTCCTACATGACTAATTCACTTCTAAAGTGAAAATGCATCTTATTAAGCCACCTCAGGAATATGAATTATTTTCACTTTTTTCAGATCTACTTAAGCCTAAAACTCATGAAAACATAAACTTCACCTGTACAGCCATTTATCTTTAATATTCTATACATGCAAATATTCCACAGCAAATGCAATGATACTTACTGATTGGCATCAAGCAACACCACTTTGATCCCATCCACGATACATTCCGTGTCCATGGGCAGCACATGGACATACTGCTCTTGGACTCTGAGCTTGCTCTTCACCAGATTGCCAGTTATCTGAAATAGGGAAAGGATTTGAAATGGAATAGGAACAAAATCTAAGAGAAGCATCTGTTTATTTCAGAAACAAAAGCTCTCAAAGCCAGGTAGTCTGGCTTAGAGAGAAACTATATAGAGTCCTGGGTCTTAAATAATCAAGCCTTTCAGTAGCATTTCACCTCTCAAAAAGCAAACGGAGAAAAGCTGTCATAAGAAAGCAAACTTTTAAAAGCCTGTCAACACCTCATGGGTTGGAATCAGAGAGGAGGCAAACAAGTGAGAATAACATCTGTTAGACTGTCAAACAAAGAAAAGGAGGTGGGTAAAGCCTTCTTTAAACAACTAAAGAAGTTTCCATGTAACAGGCCCCTGGATCTTTTCAGAGGACTGAAGTCTCCCCAACACCTACTGCAAGGGCAACATAGGACACAAGCATTCCAGGAAACTTCCAGAGTAAATGATAAACGTTTTTCTTGGATGCACACTCTGGATGGGTTGATTAGGCAAGGTGTTACAAGTGAAGAGTTGGTTGGACATATGACAGCTAAAGGCAGTCTTGGCCATTCAGCAGCCTGAAGCACAGGACACACAGGACGAGGCTAAAACAACTCAATGTGGAGAAGAGATGGATTAAGCAGAATATAATTTCAGACTTCCATCATTTGAATAGAGTTATAGAGAAGATGAAGCTAGATTCTTCTTCACAATGCACACAAAAAAATCCCCAAGCTACAATCTCAAGTTGCAAAAAGGGACATTTCAAATATATAATGGGGAAAAAAAAATCAGAGTGAGCACTGCAACAGGTCACAAGGAAACAGAGTGAAATCTGGTCTATTTTCAAAATTTGACTGACAAAGGTTCCCTGCAGTTTGATTTAACTCTGAAGTTAGACCCACACTTTGAAGGAGGTCTTTCTATATGACTTCTATAGATCCTTTTAAACCTGATTTTTTTTATTTGTTCTTTTCTATGGTATCTAGACAGGGAAGTTTCAGTAATCTTCCATCAGGCAAGTCAGTGTAATGATTTCTTACAAAGAAAATGTAGATTCCCCTGTACATATACCCTGTGCCTACCTGACCCAACAATGGAACTGCTGATCTTCTATTTACTTTTATCACTACAAAACTGATTGCATTTGCATATGGAACAGACAATATCTAGCCATCTTGAAAAACCTTACCTTATTACAGTAGATTGGAAACCTGAAGTTTTTTGTTAGCCCACAATAGTGATCAGAGTGAAAATGAGTAAGGAAATAAGCTGTGCAGCCTTCAATTTCTCCATACTGGAAGGCATCAACTGTAAAACCAGTTCCTACAGCAAAACGGGAGGAGAAGCCAGTCAGTAAACATGTATAGTTCAGAACTAGTTTCTAATTAGATGCTGCTTTTTTCTTTCTTCCCAATTAAAAGGTAATAGTTATACACAGCATACAGTTTAAGGAACCATTTAAAGATTAACATGCTTTGTGTATCAGTCAACAGTTCCAAAAAGAGAATTTCACTTATTAAAATAAAAATTTCACAAAGTATCTACACATAAATACTTTCATGGGCCTCCCAAATATGTTGTTCAGCTGCCATCCTACACAGATAGCAACTGATTAAGCAAATAAAACACATTTACCTGCATTCAGATGGTATTTTTGAAAGTCCACATAGACTGAAATCTAATACTAATGCCTTGACACAAAATAGAGCAGGTAACTTTGGCTTAACAGAATGCATTTTGCAGTCAACTGCAATTCTTGAACTATTCTACATTTAATATTCCTCTTAAAGCATGTAACAATAGCATCATTAAGCAAGCAACGAGTGGTCTTTGAATCTATCTGCTGAGATGAAACCTGCCTGACTTGCCATTGTATGCTTTCAGTGAGCTGCTGTTTGTCTAAAGATGGGGCATAGACAGCTGGATAGAACTTAACCCTTTTCTCTGCAAATGTATTTTTTGAATGCAAATACACTGACAAATGGTCCTTTCACATTGGATTATACTTTCTTAAAACCACCCAATAGTGCACAGAACTAATTCAGCTGGTGGCACTCAAACATTTTTCATTTTATATTGCACATATTTCTGAGATCTTCCAGGAGAACTAGAAATAGTTCCACTTGCTTGAGGCTAGAACTTCAAGTATTTGCAAGACCAAAAACCCATAGCAGTCTTCTAAGTAAAAATCACAAACCAAAAAATCCCCAAGTGTTTGAGAGGTACCAGACTCAAAACTTCAGGGAAGCTGAATTAGGATTAATTACATACTGCTAGCTTGGAACTTAGGATCACTAGTGCATTTCTACTTGGTTTCCTCAAATACTTCCCTAAGACCAAGACAGTGCTTTAGTGGCAAATGGAACTGCAAGGATCGGAAACATCATTCTGTAATTCAAATAATTGCTTGAGGAGATTCTAAGAAATTCTTGGCTGTTTTCTTAATGAAACTCTTCTCCTTGGTTCTGTTCCTTTGCTTTCACAGTTGTAATAAATCATATTTCTTACACTATTGAATTTCAAACGCAAAATTAAACTCAGTTCTTTTAACTTAGTGCTAATAAATAATTGCTATTGACAGCTCTATTTTCAGGCACAACTGAAGTGATGTAAAAGATTAAATTCAGGAATTAGAAGTATTTATTAACAGGGGATATAATAACAATAATTTAAGAAAAGTAGTTACCAAGAGTAAAAACACTAAAGCCTAAAATTAGGAAAAAATATAACATTGTAGCAAAAATTAATTAACCTCAACAGAAAGCACATTACCCTGTATTTTCTTGTAGAAAGGGCAGTATTTTTTTCTTGGTCCTTCCCCTGTAGTAGGAAATTCTTTAATTTTTTTTCTCCACCTTCGTTGGCCACCAGAACTTACATCTGTAATGGCTTCATTTTTCCTTGAGGTTTCAGTAACTTCTTCTACATCCTCCACAGACCCCTCAGCTTTCCTTTTTTGCTGTCTGGGCCTCTTTCTGTTGGGAGTTACTGAACTTGGTGTCTGATTTATCTCACTCAAGCATGTCTCTCCTTTGCTTTCCTCTTTTGCTTTGGGTTTTAACCCAAAGAAAACACCAATGTCCATTTGTTTGAGTTCTTTGGCAGGAGTGGATTTAACATTCACATTTACTAAAGAAAGGGATGGCACTGACTTTGAGGTGGGGCTGGGAAAGCACAAAGCAGCTGTATTAAGATTTCCTTTTCTCTCCACTACTGTCTGCGAACATTCCTGGTGAGCTGTTTCTTCAATTGCATTGGCAGTCATTTTTTCTGTATTAGTTAAAATGTTACTTGGATCCCTCAAAACATTACTCTTCTGTGTCAGAAGAGAGCCAGCCTGTCCTCTGCCTAGCAGTGCAGATGTCTCAGTAACACTCTTGTGTGCAGAATCCAAAGCACAGGCACTGGTACCTCCTGACTCTGTGTCACCTGCTTTGGCAGCAGAGGAAATCAGTCCTGGCTGTTTGGCCTCCTCACAACTAGAAGGAAAAGAAGACCCACTGGCTACCACCCCTTGCTGATGACCCAGATGGTTCAATGCATTTACTTCCTCACAGAAGGTTCTTTTAATTGCAAAATTTCCTGTTTTGTTGTGCTCATACCGGGGCTTCTTCTGTGAGAGAAGTCCATCAAATGTTTCAAACATCTCAGAATTAGAGTCTTCATCTTCCAAGTTCTGCACTGTGAATAATTTATTCTGCAACCCTTTTACCTTCTCCTCCTCTTCCTTAGTCTCATCTTCACTTTCCTCAAATGTACTCAGTGGAGAGTAAGAAATTCCCCAATCACTGAAGTCCACTTTTGACTCTAGGAGGCTTGGCTGACTTCCGTCTTTCTGACTACACAGATCTTCTCCTGTTTCACTTTCTTGAGAGGATGCACAACCATAAAATTCAAATTTACAACTATCATCTGTGGTCTGTGTAAACTGAAACGTCTGTTGAGGTTTTGGAACATCTGCAAACAAGGAAGTTCTTTCACCAATTATATTTAGAGACTTTGTTTGTGGTGAACTCTGTACCATCAATGCACAGTCATCATTTGGGACATGTCTTGTATCGGATGGTTTCTCATTCTGTGAGATTCCCTCTACATGACTTGGGAGACAGCTGGACTTTGCAGCAGTAGAACATGTCATCTGCATCTCCAAAGTGTTTCCTGAAGAGTCAACAAGATAATCTCCTGCCCTGTTTGCTGCAAGTAGAAAATGGCTGTAACGCTTGTAATGGGATGGAATTGTGGAATTACACAGCAAACCATCAGGGCACTCTGGGAAAAGAGTTAGAGATGAAATGTTAATATCCTTGCAAGTAGCATTGGCATAATTATTACACTAAAATCTCACATGTGATACACAATTTAAGAGCTTTTTCTTATAAATACAGCTATTGGAGGACAGAAGGCACAAGCAAAAAAGGAATTTTCAAGGGGCCAAGGCCTCCTGCCCTGAGCTGAGAAATGAGAATGTTTCCAGCCTAAAACCAAGCAGCTGCTGATAATACAGCATTATACAGCCCTTTAACAACAGGAATACTTAAGCTGTGCCTATATAACCATATGCTTTCCAGTTTAGGATTGTCTCACACACAAGCAACAAGCTCAGAGAGTAGTATGTTTCCAATATAAATAATAAACAAATAAACCACACATGTTTCAAAACAAAACACTTCTCAGCTCTGAAACGACCTGAAATTTCATTTCAAATTGCATGGTGGGTTACACATTACACCTAAGATGAAAAAAAAAGTCATATACTTACTTACATGGAAATACATTCAGTACTGAGATGCCAGAAACATTTTATGGCTGTTCCTGCCTTTTTTTTGTTGAGAGTTTGTGAGCCTAATTGTTGAGGGGTTTAAGGTGAATGCATAAATCAATCAGAAGAATTGCAACCAGGTGTTAACACGCCTGCCTTAAATTAAAACCACTGCTAAGATCAGCATTAAAGGCCTTGCATTTCATTGTTTTGAAGAAGCAGCTTCAAAAAAAGCTACAAAGATATAAAAAGGAAAGGGACTGCATCACCTAAAGCAGCCTTTACTCAAGTTTCCTGACTGCATCCTTTCTGATTGTCAAAAGCTATGAGGTGTACTAAGGACATAAATTGGGTGCTTGAATCTGTTCAGATTTGGTATTTCCCCATGAAACTAGAATTTGGTATGTGTCAGTTTGGAAACTGGAATGTGTCAGTTTGATTCCTCTTGTACAGAATTCCAAACAAAACCATGTTGTTCTATGACACAGGAATGTTCATGTGCAATTCTGTATAAAATTTCTGAACCAGGGGCTAACATTTCAAGTAAAATAGCACATTTCAGGTTCTAGCTGCCCTTATCACAAAGCAACATGGTTGCAGGATAATAAAATCTATACCTAAGGAGAAAAAAACCTTGATGTCAAAAGTAGCAGCCTTGTAAACTGAAGGGTTTTTTCTAACCCTGACCTGGTAATTGTAATAGGTTTCATTAGTTTTAAATGGTAAATATGCACCTTCTGTTTCTTCAGTAAACTGCTAAAACTGGAGTTTGATAAACAGCCAGGAATCTTCATCACTTATCTCGGAGTTTTGAGATCAGATTCCAAAATGAGATTTTTCATGTCAGATTTCCACATTCTTCACAAAGAAGCAAAAATTTTTTACAAAAACAGTACTGATCAGTAACAACAGTTTAAAAATCATACCAACAACCATCTCAGGTTTTGAGCTAAATATGAAAAACAAGGTTTACAGCAACATTATGTGAGAAGCCTCTAACTTTTCTCTGAAGGCTTTTTTCTCACTTTATTCATACCTTTTTCAATGGATCCTGGAGTATCCAAACATTCATCCACATGCCATTGAGGTGTCTGGACCAATAGCAAGGAGAAAGGCATCTGGCAGCTGGGACAGTGTCCATCGTTCACAGGCTTTGCATTTTGTGAGCTCTGGTCGGTCAGGCTGCTCACGGTTTCCTGGGAGAGCACCCGACTGTCATCCTTACATTGATCCACATCCTCATTTCGCCGTGATCTCTGCTTGGTTTTCTGAGGTGTATCAGTTTTTTCTGCTGACTTCTTTTTCCTGTTTCTCCTTCTTTTTGGCCTGCCATTGACATCACTTACTTTCTGCACAGGTGTAGTGATGCTCTGTGAATTACCTTGATGCTTTTGCTTCCTAATGGATTTGTACTCCCAAATGTCCTCCTCTTCCAATAAAGCATCTTCAGACATGGCAACACATGCAATATTCCCCTTTCTTTTAACCAACAGTTCACAAATCTGCTTTTCCTCTCACTAATATACTTTCTCTTCCCTCCACTTTTCACTACCTGAAGAAAAGGCCCAGAACCCCATGCCAAAAAATCAACACTGGGCCACAAACCAAAGAGCAGTCCGTGATGGGACAGAAGCATGGTGGATCCTATCCTAACAATAATTTAATGGGCGCCTCTCTGAAGATTTGCCACTTTCCCTGTTAAACAGGCCACGAGTCTGCAAAGACGTGAAGGATGAGCCATTTCCTTCTGTTATCCCCGCTCCTGAGCACTCCCGGCCTCGGGAGGGACAGCCCGAACACCCTTCCCGAGACTGCAGAACAGAACGAAGAAATTCGGCTGCGGGATCGCTGTCGGAGTGTCCCGGGATGCTCCCTGGGATGTCCCGGTGCCGCTCCCTGGAGTGTCCCGGTGATGCTGCCCGGGATGTCCCGGTGCCGCTCCCCGGCGTGCCCCGGGATGTCCCTGTGCCGCTCCACGGCGTGTCCCGGGATGTTCCCCCGGGATGTCCCGGTGCCGCTCCCTGGCGTGTCCCGGGATGCTCCCTCGGGATGTCCCGGTGCCGCTTCCTGGCGTATCCCGGAATGCTCCCCCGGAATGTCCCGGTGCCGCTCCCTGGCGTATCCCGGGATGCTCCCCCAGGATGTCCCGGTGCCGCTCCCTGGCGTGTCCCGGGATGCTCCCTCGGGATGTCCCGGTGCCGCTTCCTGGCGTATCCCGGGATGCTCCCCCGGGATGTCCCGGTGCTCCCGCCTGTTCCCGGGTCTCGCGCCGGCGCCTCCCCAGCCGTTCCAGCCGCGCTTTTACTTCCGCAGATTCGTCACGGCGACTGCCGCTTAATTTTCCTCTTCTCCCATCGTATTCCCACACACACCCTTGCGAAAAAAAAATTAAAGATTCTAGAGTTTAAATTGCTGGTTTGGTCTTTGTCCCAGTGCTTCTCAATTGTGACACCTTACAAGCACAGAAGCCGCCGCACGGCTCAAGGCGGGCTGTGTTGAATCTGCTGTTCGGGAATCGCCTCCGCGGGCTCCCGTCAGGAATGTGCTGCCGTGGATACCAAGGATATGTAAAAACAGGGAATGGGTGAGGAGGCCGAGCGTTGAGCCCAACGAGTCCCTGCGTGCCTGTGCTTGGCGGTGTTTCCTTTCCGAGGCGGCCGTGCCGAATGTGCGGCGCCGAAGCGCCAGCCCCGCACACAGCGCGGCGATGGCGGCGGGCGGGCTGGCGGCGCTGCTGCCCGCGCAGACACAGCTCGAGTACGCGCTGCTCGACGCCGACACTGCCCAGGAGAAGGAGAACCTCGTCTATCAGTACCTGAAGAAGGCGGACAGCCGGGAGCGGGACCTGACGGTGCCCGAGCTCGGCGGAGGTGGGTGGCGCGGCCTCCCCGGGAGGCGGCGGGGCTGCGGCTCCCAGTGCGGGTGTGCCCGGAGGGGCGAGGGCAGGGCCGGGCCCCGCTTCCAGGTGTCACTCCTGCAAATGCCAGGAGCGAAGGGCAAGGAAAAGGATCCCCTTTAAACATGCTCCCCCATCCCCCGGCATTGCAAAAAGCCAGGCTTTAATGCCTCCTTGCCATCCGATCCCGTCAGATCTCGGATGCTCAGCAGGGTCAGCCTCGGTTAGTACCGGGTGCTGTGACAGTCCCGAGGACTTTCCTGTCACTGTCCAAGCTCGCTCGGCCGTGGCAAATGGACCCTTACGACTTAAACGGTGGGACCAGTTCTGTGCACGCTGTGCCTCACCTAAAAAACCCTCTGCGCAGGCTGGAAGGGCACACCCAACGTGGGGAGAGCCCTTCCCAAATCTTCGTTCGAGAAGTTTGGCCCTACAGACTTACATGCAACCTCTATCCTAAACCTCTGCTAGCTTCATTAATTTACTTTTTATTTTAATAAAGCCTTTCCCATCTGTACAGTGTATTGATATCTGTCACCTCTGGCCCTCACTAACTCCCAGCTTTCCCCTGAGCTCCCTTGGTTTCCCTGAGCATCCCTTGGGATGTTCCCCACCTCTCCCTCCCCAGGACTGACACTGTCAGTTTCCACCTCCCTGATAATACGAACTGTGCTGCAGATGTCACAGATCTTCCTTCTGTGATTTGCCCCTTTCACACATTTCATGCATTTCCAATATCTCTTCTTGTCTTAAGGGACTAATAAAAGGTTAAACCTTGTAATATCTTGCAAGTCCAGCTCAGAGTCCTCTAAGAGTCCTTAGTTTACTTCAGTGAGGTTCTGTGCAGCTGAGAGAGCTCACATGGGACAGCAAGACAGAGACCAAAGGACATGAACTTCAGGGTTAAAATCACAAGTCTCATGGGAGTGGATAATGACTCTTCACCAGTGGAGCAAAAGGAATGTTCTCTCTGTCTAGATTTGAACCCCTGAATTGAATTTTAGCTTTTGTAATAAATATTGCTTTCACTTCCTGTGTTCTCTCAAGACTTATTCTCTAAAAATAACTCAAATAGATAACCAACATTTTTCTTTCCAAGTATTTTTTTAATGAAAGGCATTTTCATTCTAGTGAAAAGGGGAACAATGCTGTAAAATAAACTACCCTTTCTTGTAAAAAATAAACACTAAAGCCATTATACTGTGGAAATAATGCTTGTACTTGATACATTATTGTCATTATTGTTACCAAAGCCAAATGTGTGTGCATCCTTATATGTTTATAAATATATGGAGGTAGAGATCAGTCCCCCTCTTAGTGAAACAGATAACAAGCCTCCTGCTGACTTCAGCAGGAATAACTTTTCCTGGGGCTGCAAGGACTTTGCTGAAACTGTCAGTGGAATTTTTTGGGGATTTTTAGATTAGTCAACACTCATTTTTTAGGAAAACACCTTCCGAAATTTAGTTCAGCTTTACGTTGTATCACGTTTATCTTTCCCCCCTATGATTTTCAGATATTATAAGAGATAATAATGGCAGACCATATCTAGGATATTTATTCCTTGTTTTGATACCAGATTCTGATGGGATCAGAGGAATATCTGTTACCTGTGAGGAAAGAATGCTTTCATGTCTCATGTGAAGTGGTTAAAATAAATGACCAGGGGTCTGCTGGGTCTATCTGAAAATACTGTATTTCTTTCCATGTAACAATTAATTAATACCTGACATTTCAAACTTTGAAAGTCAAGATCAAGCACAAAAATATTTCAGTGATCTCTGAAATCAGTTCTTTACGAAACTTAGAAAAATCATTAAGAGTTTAACACTTTCCACCTTTTACTGGCCTTTATATGGGTTTTAAATGGTTGATGGTTACCCACAGGATGTTGTTGGAGGATGAATAATGTAAATCATGTTTTAAAATGTATGAAATTTTGTTCTGTGACTTGCATGTTCTTTGAATTAAAAGATGCCTGTTACAGTAAAATCCAGTTAATAATTTTTTTCCATTTTCTAATTATGGAATTGTGGAACAGTAGGGTGAGTGGGATAAGTGCAAGACTTATTGTTTGCCTTTCTACTTGCATAGAAAGGGACACCGAAGCTTTTTTTAAAGTTAAATGTACCAGGAACGTTGTGTGGTGTTGTGTAAATTAGGTGTGTCTGCTTTTCCCTACCCTTCCCCTAACTGGGTTTCACCATTCCTTGAATTCCAGATCTACAATGGCTGAACACTGAGGGTCCTATTTCTCTTCACAAAGACCTTTGTGGAAAAGTTGTGGTGTTGGATTTCTTTACTTATTGCTGCATCAACTGCTTGCACCTGCTGCCTGATCTCCACGCCTTGGAGCACCAGTACTCTGACAAAGGTAACAGTGCTCTGGCTTCCTTGGAATAGAATTTCCTGGCGGTGTTGCAGATGGAGTAGCTGAGTCACTTTGTTGCTGGTTACTGAACTCCTGGCAATATTTCAGAGGTGTCTAAAAATGTCTTCTAATCTTTTAAGTAGCCTAAAAGAGGTGACTGTATATACTTCAATCACATTTTTAAATAGGGTTAAATAAGGTGTTTGTTGTGTCTTAGACAAACAGGATTTGTGCTTAAAGCCCAAATCTGGTATCTTTAAATAAGGCTGTTTGCCAAAATGATGTAAGATGCAGGCCCAAAGTTAAAATATGTAACTGTTTACACTTGACTGAGGAACCATCTCTGAGAAGAATGTAATAAAGGTGGTAGTGTGGATACAGTTAAGATTACTTGGGTTTTTTCCATTGAAACTGAAACAACAAAATATGTAAGCTTGATTTAAAATTTTTTTGGTATTGGCGTAATTTTGTATGTCATTAACAGTCCTGTATTCTGGAGAGGGAATCCTGCTCTTTGAAGTCACATCTGAAATGAGACTTGTCTCCTGCTCTGTGTGAATAAAAATGCAGGGTAATTTCTGTTTAGAATTCAGTCTCTTGTCATCGTGATGAGTTGTCAGAGATAAGCTGTGGTCTACATGTTGTGTCAGCTGCTCACTTATCAAGGATATTTTAATAGACTGAAGAGTGAGATCAAGAACAGTGTTACTTTCAGCCCTAAAAGTATTGTATTATATATATAAATTATTTACTATATATGTAGTAAATAAAATTGTCTTGAAATGTTTAAGTCCATTTCTGTCTGATTTGGTTTAGTTTTGGCAGCATATATTTTCATGTCTTACCTTCTTTCACTAGAAAAAGAAATGGCAATATCTTTGAAATTTACATAGTCCTTTCGATAGTTTACATTGCACTTCACAAAGACTGAAACTATTTTGCTACCTTGGAGAGCTTAGCTGTTTGCTTTGGAAGAAATTGAGATGTGATATTATGTTTCACATATTAAGAACTTTATCTAATAATGAAAAACCTTCATGGCATTTTTTGGGAGGGAGCCAATTTTAAGTAGAAGTTGATCAGCAAATAACAAGTGCAGTGCTGTGGGTATCAGATGTGTTGGGAAGAAGCTCTAGATTGAGATTGCAGAAGATTACATTGATCATAAAATGCACAATATCTTTAAATGATAAATATCTTACAGTATTGATACTGAATTAATATACCTGCCATATCCTCAGTCTGTTATTTAAGGCTAAATTGTTAAACTGGTTGATAACAAAATTTTCATTTTAACCTTTCCCCCAAGGTTTCTCTTTAAAGTTTTTGAACATCTCTATACTGGTATACAAGATAAAGAAGAGATACTTGGGGTGAAAGTGGATATAAAAGAAAAGAAGAGCAGGTGTGTGGAACATTAATCTCAAATTTAATCCATTAGGAAGCAGAGGATAGCAGTTGGATTCAGGAAGAGATTAAGATGTTTGGTCTTTCAAAGAGAAAAATACACAGGGGGTGGGAGTTTCACTATAGATCTCCCTCTTGGTCCTTTTCTGCTGTTTTCATGTTTTTATTATCAACTCTTCCAGAATTATTTAATCCTTCTTTTCTGTGCTAAGTCTGTACATCTCAGCATTACAGTCATATGTATAAATATATCAAATACATCAGTAAGGGTTGTGGTTTCTTAAACCATAGAAAAATAATTCAGTACTCCTATCACTGTGCATCTTCTTCAACCAAGGTAAACGTGAATCACTAATCACAAGGAGAAAGAAAAGGGAAGAGTTGTTGACTCAGGAAACCTGAAAAAGATAAAAGTTGGAAGAACCAAGCATCTTATCTTAACAGAGCATCTATCTCATAATGCATTTAGATTGTTGATCTCTTATTTAAAAATTTGAATACTGCCCATTTTTTTCTTAGTTATAAGAAATCAATTTCTTGATTTTACATTGTGTACATATATTTTTGATACTCTGATTACCTTTTTTTTTGATGTGATTCAATGCCATTTACATGGAATATGTTGAAACTTGGGCAGCATGATCATCAGACATGAGCAGTTTAAGCCCAAGAGGTTGTATGGAGTGATCCTAAATCATTGGATATATCCTACTACATGTGCCATAGTTCTGTTGTCTGGAACTTCAGGGGATCTGTTTCAAAATGAAGAGAGCTTTCCATAGGATTAAATGTCACCCAGCATCTTTATCTGATACATTCTCACTGCTATCTTCAGTGCTGCTATTTCTGTGTTTCAAGTGGCATTCAGAAAGTTATTTTAAACCCCAGTGCATATTCAGTTCATGTTATCTGCAGTCCAGAAATTACTTCTATAAGAGGAAGTACTTTTTAATATTCAGAAATAGCTTGGCATAAATCCAGTGTTGTGCTTTGCCATAATCCTTCAAATAAAGTGTTTTAAATGGGTGCTTATTGTTAGTTCTCAACATAGCACCCATCAGTTTCCACAAGAGTTTTCTTCATGAGGGGATGTTCAAAGTTATTTATCCTACTCAGGTGTTCACTGTGGAACTACCTTTGAGGGACAAATATAAATACTGGTGCTGATCCTTTTACAATTAAAATATTTGACCTGATGTTTGGAGTTCAGCAGTTGATGATGGTACAACTTCAGCTGTCTGATACTGCAACATTCTGCAACTGTGGGGTTGATAAAGACTGTCTCAGTTATAGTGACTCTTTAATTCTGTATCTGTGAAATTGTTACATTCAGGCCCGCCTGGCTTGTAACAGGTGGTGTTTGTCATTTTGTCATAGTTGTCAATGCTGCCATTTTTATTTGAAATATAGAATGCTGTGTTGATTTCAGAAGCCTATATTTTTTTACTGTTTATCTAGAGGTAGATATGTCAAGATAACTCTGACTTCTAGAGTTCAGTGTTATTTTTGTGCCTCCACTTAATGGTGGAAAAGAATTAATTTTCTAAAACACCACAGTTGTGTATAGGAATCAGAAGACAATGAGGGATCATAAGCATCTGAAAAAAACCTAAAGTATCAGTTGAACTACAACTTACCTGTAATTATTTTGAAAGTATTTTCTACCTTTGTCTGTAGAAGTTCAAGAACTAAGAACAGTTTATTACACACACAGAATCACACACAGACTGTTCTGAGTTGGAAGGGACCCACAAGGATCATTGAGTCCAACTCTTGAGTCAATGGCCCACACAGGGGATTGAACCCATGACCTTGGCATTATTACAACCAAGTTTTAACCAACTGAGCTAATCTCAGGGTCAATGATATACTAATTTTAGTAGCTGAGAAAGTAATGGTCCTAAAGTTCAGTAATTTTACTGAAGTGTTATTTCTGAGTTTTAGTGTTTTCTACACATAGTTATCTGTATTCCTACTGACATGTAATTGCTTTTAGTTTGTTCGAATCCTCTCTCATTCCGGAAAGCAGTCACATTGTGAGATAACCATGAGGTTTTGCCTTGTTCTTTTATTCAATTACATTTCAATGTACAACTTTGTTTTTCCTTTCAGATGGTCTTGTTATTGTTGGTGTCCATTCAGCGAAATTCCCAAATGAGAAAGTTCTGGATAACATTAAAAGTGCTGTTCTGAGGTATAACATTGTGCACCCTGTAGTCAATGATGCAGATGCAACACTGTGGCATGAACTAGAAGTGTCCTGCTGGCCAACTCTGGTCATTCTTGGGCCTCGTGGGAATATGCTGTTTTCACTTGTTGGAGAGGGACACAGAGAGAAATTGTTTTTATTTACTTCTATAACACTGAAATTCTACAAGGAAAGAGGACAAATCAGAGATAACAACATTGGAATAAAGCTCTACAGAGACTCCCTCCCACCTTCTCCTCTGCTGTTTCCTGGCAAAGTGACTGTAGATAATTCAGGAGAAAGGCTGGTAATAGCAGACACTGGACACCATAGGATTTTGGTTACTCGTAAAAATGGACAAATTCTACACACTATTGGAGGTAAGGGTGTATATATATAAGTATCTAGGTTTATTGCATTTCAGTTTAGGAGTAGAGGATGTTCCCTGGGCCTGCTGGGGTGATTCTTTCCTTGAAGAAGCTGGCAGTTTATGAGTATTGCCAGAGTTTTGTCTTATACTAAAATCGCTTTTATTCGTCTCGGGGAGATACAGTATAAGACCATCAGCAGGGACTCTGTTAATGCAAAATTATTTGAGATGGCCTAATTTCTTTTCATTGCTTCATTGACTAAAGTTCCTGTTTTCATGTGATGTCCAATATGAATTACAAAAATACATTTTGTATTCTTCTGAGAGAGTTACAATGGTTTTAGATACATTCACATCCAGCAGCGAGGTAGGGAAAAGACAGACTGTAACATCTCTCTGTCCAATAGAACAGAATGTTGAATTAGGGTGATGGTGTTGTCTGGGGAGGTTTTTGGGTTGTGGTTTTTAGTTGACTGTTGTTGGTTTGGAAGAGCATTCCTGTATAGGATCTCCTGGTTTTAAGAGGAGAAGAAAATTATTAAGAAGAGTGGCATTTCACTAAGTACACAGTCACCTTAGTACACATTAAAAGTTGCTTTAGTTAACATAAACAGACCTGTTTTCTCAACAAAACTGAGATGTAACATATGAAGAACTTATGAAAAAATTGACAGTTAAGTATTTTAAATTTAGTTACATTTCTTTCAAAGTTTAAGTAATATTTCAGCTTAAAAAAACCTAATCTCTCTAACTGCTTCTGTAAAAGTATTACCTGCTTTAAAACTCAAATTAAGAAAATTGGCATGATTTTTGTATGCTTTACTCTTCCACAGATTAAACATTCAGCCTTCTTTTTTTTTAATCTGTTAAAGTGGGGAGAGTTGCATTGTACTGCACCATGTACAGAGCTGCTGGATCACTCCATGTGGGAGCAACCACAACAGACAGATTTAGGAAGAGATTGAATCCCTGGATTATTGAAAACAGTGGGTCATTTATATCTCAGAATCAGGACCTGTGAGCTGATGTGTCCTGTATTAGTCTGGTGTTTACAAGTGCTTGCCCTGTGGCAAGATGCTACTAACCTCATAAAAATATGAGTGGCACTGCTGTTTAAAGAAAGGAAGGAAAAATCTCTTGCTATTTGAACTAACAGTGCATTGGATAGACAGAGTATTTATCCAAGGTAACTTGATTTAGCATTAAGGCATTAGTCTAAATACTCTTTGCCTGTAGGAAGTACAGTCAGAATTTCTTAAAACAAAAGCAAGAGAATTTGCTTTTTGCTTGATATGTGAGATGAGGTCTCTGCCCACAAGCTGCCCTTTAATGTTCTGGGATAGTCATTAAACAGGAATTCAGAGGGAGTGTCCGAACCTTTGAGCTGGTACCCATCCTTCCTGTGGCACCCTGTGCTATTCCCTTCCCTGGGCATGTGCACCTCACCCTTACAAGGGGAACTACTGGAGTCTGATACTCCAGCACTTCAGTCCGTCATGTCCATTGTTAAGGTCTAAATTGACTTCTGACAGTGGGTTGTAAAACTTTGAGTATTTCAGTGACTCGCTTGAATGATTCAGGGGGCAGAAAATAATGTAATGAAGTTGATAATACAGCATTAAATGTGGGCATGCACAAAGGTTGAAATTGTTTTATTTGCATCATAAATCATGATACACACACAACTCGTACCTAAATGTCTTCTGCTGACACATACTGCTAATGCACTTTAAATGCTACTCCCTCTAAAATATGATGCTTACCTTCATACTGTTCTGCTCAGGTCATGTTCCTTTCTATTTCATAATTATTCTGTGCAGAAGGCTGTCACTCCATCATTCTTGCTGTTCATTTGTGTAATTAGTTCCCTGTCATCTTTTACCTAATTATTATCATTAAAGAGAAGATGTTGCTAATCAGGTATTAGTTTCATTTGTGATTACACCAAAATCTAAACTAATGAAATGGAGTAGAGTTTTGGAAATGAAAGTTTTTACCTACTGGCTTCTTTGATGTAGTCAAGAATAAAAGAGCTGTAGTTTTTTTGTCTTTCATTGTTGCCGTTGTCCTTTAGTACAATTTAGAACACTATTAAGATCTTGTAGAACATTTTAGAACCTTATTAAGACTTCTCTTTGAAATAGGAGCTTGAAGAAGCCAAGAACCTCTTCAGAATGAGTTCAAAACTTAATAACACCAGGCTATGTTAGTTATATATCAGAGTGACTAAACTAAGACTACACAAAATAGTAATAATGTAAACTGTACAGGGTGCTGTGAAAGCAGCTCTTAGAATATGTGATTCCCTTACACATTGAAATGTATGCATTTTATTTTTAAGGTGGCTTTTTTCTAAAATTACTCGAGTTTGCTTTGTTTTATTTATAGGTCCAAACAGTGGAAGGAGAGATGGAAGATTTTCAGAGGCAGCTTTCAACTCACCACAAGGGATTGCTATAAAAAATAATGTTATTTATGTAGCTGATACAGAAAATCACCTAATTAGGAAGGTAAAGTTTCCGTAAGGAAATGAAAAATTTAGTCTCTTCTGTATTCTCCTTGCACAGGTGAAAGTTTACACCGAATTAATTACTCTCTGAATACCCTTGACATGAGGAAGAAAATTTGGTCCAATATAAATAAATGCTGTTGTGCAGGTTTGATTTCTTTTAAAGGTTACAGACTTTGAAGCTTCCTATCAGTTGAAGATGAGACGGGTTACTCATTACAGCATAACAGGGTTTTGTTGTGGTTTTTTTCTAGTCATTCTTACTTTCCTGTTATGAGAAACATCTATTCTTAGTACTGGAAGCAAAAACTGGTTTTGTTTTGCTTCCAGTAGTACCAGATTCTTATCTAAACTTATTGTACTGCTGTGGTTTAGTGACAATCTAAACTTCCTTTAACTGTTTGGGTCTCTAAAGTACAGGTAACTGCCTTAATATCAGAATTGGCTCTGTGTGTGTATTCTTGATTAAACACTTGCAGAGTTTTAGCATGTAGGAATTGGATCTTACATTTGGTTCGGTGAAATTTAGGGTAATCAGAACTTGAGTTTGGTGATGCTCTATAATGCAGGCTTACTATTTAAAGTGTTGTTTGCACCTCAGGTCTTGTACTCAGATCCTCACCAATATGTCTGGTTGGTGATCAGAGTAGTTTTCTCTGCAGTCCTCATCTTATTAATGTTTGCCACTGTAGCCAGGTGACCACAGGAAATTAAGTTGCACGTAGCAAAGACAGCACAGAAACACCTGAAGATCTGGATCATGTTGCTTCAGCATTTTCTGTGATAGTTGGCTGTTCCCTTTCATCTAAATGTGCCATGGTGCTATCCAAGAATTAAAGTAACACTTTAAAACTTCAGGAAATTATTTCAAATGCTTGTGCAAATGATGGACCTTGCAAAAGGAGTACATTTACTGCCAGAGAAGTTAGAAGATTCTATGTGTGAAAGACTCCCTTTTTTACATGATCATCATAATAAATTCATGGGAAGTATTGGAAGTCACAGAGTAAGTGAAAGGGTAAACAAAAATTAAAGGGATTTAGGTTGCAGGAATGAAATAAAAACATTTTTTGCTCTTGGACATGAAATAAAAAATTACATGTTTTGTTCAGATTATGTGATAGGGAAATGGGAAATACAGTATCTGAGTTTTTATATCATATTCCTATAGACGTTTAAACATCCACATCTATTGTTTATTTAAGTATTTATTAGAAATTTGTGATGCTTTCTTCTACACCTACTGAGCAAATCTTGACAGAGCAGTGTTAATTTTTGTTGCATGTGTAAGAGAGTTCCAGGCACATGGTTTTCATGCTGCCTGATGCTTCCTCACCCCTACACCACCCTGCCCATCAGCAAGCTTTGTGGTAAAATCATTTTCCTAAACAAATACGTGATTTTTAAAGGATTTTTCTGATTTTGAAATCTAGTTCAAATTGTCTGTAACTTCAAGTTAATTTTATACTTTCGATATGTGTCATTCTGTCTCCTGTAGATTGACCTGGAATTAGAGCTGGTGAGCACTGTAGCAGGCCTTGGGATACAAGGTGTCGATAAGGAAGGTGGAGCAAAGGGAGAAGAGCAGCCTATCAGCTCTCCGTGGGATGTGGTCTTCGGAAGTTCAAGTAGTGTATCAATTGTGTTTTAACATCTCGTATTTACACATGCGTGACTGTTTGCTAGTTTTCCTGTTTTGGTATTGATCTGACATAAAAAAGAGTGGAAATTTTCTGTTCAACTGAGTGTAAAAACAGTGGTTTCAATGGCAAATGATAACTGCAGTTATGTCTTGGGTCCTGAAATACTACTAGATGAAAGAAAAATTCTTTTGAGGTAAATTATGTGGTTACTGGATGCAAATACAAAGGAAATTGTGGTTGTTTTTCTTAGCCCAGTGCTTTATGCCAGGATCACTTAAGAAGCAGGTACATTTTGCAGGAAGGGAGCATTGTCATCGAAGTTCCTTTCCTTGATGATCCAGACATGTCTGACCACTGGTAAATATTTGAGTTTAGGAAATAAAAGTCATTTTAGTTAGAGACCTCTGTTTATTCCTGTTTAGGTGACAGAGAATCATTAGGCTCAAGTCAGTCAGATAGGAGAGGAATACCTCAGAACAAACCTTGCAAGCATCAGGAGGTAAAATGAATCTTTACATAACAGGATGCAAGAATCGGCTCCTGGGGACTTAAGTAGCTTTCTTTGCTGATTCACTTAACACATACCTGAACTTGACATCTCATAACTGCCATGTTTTATTAACTGTGAGTTGAGAGGCAGTTTTCTCATGTTTCCATTTCAATTTAATTTAAAAGTTACAGATGCCATTTTCTTAACAATGATAGAACCATGCTTTAATAGGGCATAAAACTCTTAGGTTGGTATTTCAGGCATAAAAAATTTACTTTCAATGTTCAAATTCCTTGAATGGCTTGGGGAAGTAGCATGATTTACCTCTAGTATCTTGAATTGAATTGTTTTGCAAGTTTAGTAAATTGTAGCCTTTTACTGATGTGAAAGCATTTGTTAAAATCTTGGGTCAGTAATGAGGGAGGAAAACATGCTCAAATTAGGATGTGTTGGAAAGGGCCTTAAAGTCCATTTAGTTCCAATCTCCTCCCATGGGCAGGGATAACTTCTGTTGGACCAGATTGCTCAAAGCCCCATCCAGCCAAAACCTTGAACAATTCCAGGGCTGGGCATCCACAGGAGGTAGTCTGTTCCAGAGCCCCACCACCCCCACAGGAAAAATGTCTTCCTAATGTCTAATCTAAATCTGCCCTCTCTCTTGAAGCCATTCCCCCTTGTCCTATCACTTCATGCTTTTGTCAAAAGTCCCTCTCCAGCTCCCTTGTAAGCCCCCTTAAAGTATTGGAAGGTGCTCTAAAGTCTCCCCAGAGTCTTCTTGTTTTCAGGCTAAACAACCCCAACTCTTTCAGCTTGTCTTCATGGCAGAGGTGCCCCAGCCCTCAGATCGTACTCGTGGCCTCCTCTGGTCTTGTTCCCCCCGGTCTGTGGAGCTGGTTCTAAACTGCTGATAGTACAGAGACCTTCTGGTACAAATACACTGTCAGTGTGGACAGAGCACCACCAGCAGCCTTGAGTACTCCAGTAAGCAACTAGGATAAATTTAATAAACACCTCTATTAACGTGTCTTCTACCCCCAGAACAAAGCCATTTTTCAGAGGCTTTGTCAGCAACCCTTCCAGTCTATACTAAGCATATGGAATCCTACTCGTAGGAGAACAGAGGAATACCTGAAAGGGAATCTCACCAGATGCAACTTGGTATTAATGCAGGCCTGAGTTTTGTTGAATTTTGTCCAGTCTCCTTTTCTTTTTTGTGAATCAGTAGACTTGTGTGACTAGGTGGTATAGTTTTCAAGAGATCTTGAGCCAGAAAGCTGATCTCTGTCGGATGTTATTGCAGAGCTGCTGCACAAATCTGCAAAGAGGAGACAAATAACTGATTAGTGTTCAAAAACTTGAGCTGGTTGACAGAACTATTCAAGGTCCCCTATAGTTTTACTTTTAATTTTTTATGATGCTCTCTTCTGCCAGTAGTTGAATGTATGTTGATAATTTTTATTTTTGAGAGCTCTGCTTGTTAAATGTTAATTGATATGATAATTGTTATCAACATGAACATTGTACTTACTGAGTTAGTCGCCTGTGGAGGATTAGTCATCTGCACTGTTTAACACTGACTGCTGAATTTTAATAAGTATTTACATAAAAATCAGATCTTCAGAATGCAGTCTGTTCAGACCAGTGTAGTTTGTTTCATATGCAATTAGAACCTACTAGTCAGTTTTCTGTTTAGATTGCTGCAAAATATAATATAAACTGTCAGTTAAGATGAGATTAAATCAATTTAAATTTTTTTTTGAGAGGATAATTAAGCCAAGTGGATAAAATTGGGAAAAGTACAGATTACTGTAATAGCAATACAAAATTCTTTGGAAAGCTATAACCAGGGAGGGTTGTCAAAATGGAGTGTTTTATTGAGTAGAATGCCAGCAGGGTCTGCCCCAGAGCATGAGGAACCAGGACTGTGACTTTTAGTCTGTAGTGCATTCTTTAACAAGCATTTTTCAGACACCAAAATAGTTTGTCAACAATGCAGCAGCGTTTGTCAAGGGTGTGTTGTTGAGTTGCCAATTGCTTGAGCCTGCTGAGATCTTCTGTCACTATCCACTAAATCACAGGATACATTTGTGCCTCTCAGAGTGTTGCCCACAAGTAGATACCCTGTTGTCAATATGTTAAAACTGCTATGCCAGTGTCTATTTAGACTTCTGGATGGGTGAGGTAGTTAATGAGAGTTTCAAAAATTACTTTTCTTTGCATCCACACAACAGTATCCTTTATTTGCACATGCTTATATCTCTCTCTGTGCAGGTTGCAGCAGGCAATGTGCTCTTCAAGAACTTGGGTTCCTCATGACAAATTTTAAAAGTTTGACTTTTGTGTTAACTGGCGTGGCACATGGGAAGTAACAGCATTGCTTTCCTATTTGCCTTAGATCTGCGTAGCTATTTTTCTTCTTTTCAGAAGATAGATTTATAGTTGAGTTTTTTAATATGAATTTTATAATTTTTAAACAAGTGATGTTTCTGGGAGTTTCATCTCAGTGTCCAAAGCCATGCTATCCAGCACAGGAAAAGGAGAAAGAAAAAGAAGTGTAAATGTTTAATCTGGCTACATACTAACTAGATAGCATTGAGCAGCTTTATGCTGACTTTTCTCGAAGTCTCAAAGGGAAAAGATTACCTATTAAGAGAATTTTTTTGCCTGTATCATTGATGTTTCTTGAGTTTACTCCTACATAGGGTTTAGAGTACATATTGATCAATTAAAAGACTTGATTGTTTAAGTTTTTAATATATAGTTTGTTGAGAAATTAAAAGTTATGAGAAAAACATTATGAGGATGTGGATAAGTTATTATAAGATACTACTAAGTAGTATGCTTTTAAGCATCCAGGTAGTATTTTCATAAGTAGGCTGTTGTTGCCCCATGCTGAAGTCTGAGACAAAGAGATAAAAGTGCGTGTGAAACTCCATTTAAAAGAAAGTTGGCACAAATGTCTCCCTTTAATGCAGAGGAGTCAATGGAGGCAAAACACATGGCAGAATTCAGACAGACAGTATTCTTCCATATCATCTCTTTTATTTCTTTAGTTGTGGCCACTGAGCTTGTATTTTGGCCTCCCATTAAAATTCTTGAATGAACTCCATGTATTAAATTCTGCCTTTGCTGAGGGTGGTGCTGAAATTTGCATTGACACGGATTGTGTGGGAAATGGAAGGGAAGGGCCAGCAGCTTAAAAATACATTACGAAATTACTGTGTGCTTTTTTAGCTTTCTCTGTTGTTCCCTTCTATTTTTATTTAGTGGGTGTTGAAAGCAAGTGATAGTTTAATGCACAGTTGATTTGAGCATGAAATGTTCATGATAGCTGCATTCTTGCTGGGAGGAACAGGACAATGACTTGTGCTTGGTGACATAACGTGTGTTTTGCATTCCAGCATCTGGTCTTAAATTGCACGATTGTGATCTATTTATAGAAACTCCCAAAGTGCGGTATTGACCATCCTTTCAGTAAAGTAGTAGGAAATTTTTACGTCAATTTAATTTTTACATAGATATTATTTAAATGAACGTACAGTACCTTATCATACTGGAGCAATTTTTATAGCCCTTAAAAGGCAAAAGTATGTAATATTTTTTTTCCTCACTGTGTTTCTGCTAGAGGGTTACTCAGCACCACTGCATTCCAGTGCAAACACTCTTTCTCTTTTTTTTCTCAATTACTCATGGCAATTCTTCCCTAATTTTACAAAAAAAAAAAACAATAATCACTTAAGCAGTAGGCAATTACTATTTCCTGGGTGAGATCAGATCATACACGAACTATTTAGGTCTGAACTTGTCTGTATCTTGAAACGATACTTTCTGCATGTCACTCTTTTTCCCTCTAGTCTGGTTTCATTTTGTCACTGAGATTCCGGATTTTGCTGTCCCATGAAAGGTATTTTCCTTGGTAAGATCTGAAAATAAGAAAGACAAATCAAAACTTAGGTTATTCTAAACATGTTTCATATGTAGTATGACTGCATGATGTAGCAGTGTGGATTTATTTGGAATGCAAAAGCCCTGCTTGTCTGTAGCAGTTTCTTATGCAAAGTACAAACTCTAAGATACCCATTTGGCTTTGGGCTGCATTTGCCCTTAAACAATTTCAATTTCACAGAAATTCTTGTTAGACACATTGTTGACATAAAGCAGCATTGTCTGACTTCTTTGCTTGAGAAGGATCCTAAATTCCTTGTAAATTACAAATTTTAAAAAAAAAATCTTGAAATTTGAAAGAAAAAGCAACTTCACTAAAGATAGGACTGAAATAAAGTGAAATATTTATAATAGGGTTTTATTCATTTGTAAGAACTGTCTAAGGGGGAAAAGTCCTTTGAGAAATATGAAATAAAGAAGATACAGTGCAGGACTGCTGTGAGGTAGGACCTCACCCGGTCTTGCTTTGGGAGGATTTCTGAAGGGCATTTTCTTCTGTATATTGTCTGAGTGGGTCAAGCAGCTTCATACTGTTGACAAAATCACAGAGATGGACAAACGGATTTAACTGAAGTTTTCATATGTCCTCCTAAGAGATTTATGAATGGGTTCTGTAATGGGTTGGGTTTGTTTTTTTCCTTTAAGCGTTGGGGAGAGAAGTGAGGAGAGAGAAATTTTTGGAACTGGCAGTTTTTTGTGCCATCTGCTTGACTGACTTTACAGGAACCAAGTTAAACTGTTGACTGAATACTCTCTATTTTGAGCCAAAACTAAGAGATCACAGAGTTCATTGTATTGCTGAATAGTAATAGCAACAAAAGTTATTAGTATTTCACTTTTTCACTATAGAAACAGATCAAGAAATTAGATACCTATGTTAGTCTTAATGTAAGGGAGTTGTGACTGAATATTCAACAGTAATCTCACACAGTTTAGTTTGGCAGAGTACTTTTGTAAGTTGGATTTATCTGCATCTTGACAAAATGCCTGATTATGATTCCTTTCTCCAGTAAAAAGAAGCATTTGGATTAACCCAATTGCCATCTTAACAGTTGTCAAACTTACAATAATTTTGAAATCCATGACTTGAAACTGCCCTTTGTAAAAAAATTATGATATTTGTACTGGAGGGATGGTTCTCATTCTCTTTTTTCCACAGTCTGAGGTCTTGTTCTATGAATTAAATGTATGCTCATGATAAAGAAGCTAAAACTGCAAGTCAGATTTCTAAAGACTAGTTGAGGTATCAGATACAGTTTTTAATGTAAAATTCCAGATGCAAAACTGCTGAAAATAAACATCCTTAGCAAGTCTTAGAGAGGCTTTGTCAGGCATGCTGGGGTCAGAACTAGACACATTTTTTAGCTGTTCCCATTTGATGCAGAAAGTGCTTTTGAAGATGGAATGTGGGTGTTGGAAGTCAAAGGAGAACCATCAAGTGTGTGGGTTTGCTGGGGTTAATTAGGAATGAGGAAAACACATAACCAGACTTAGCTCTTTTTTTAGTAGTTACAGTGATGTATCCCACCACTAAATAATCCAGATTAGTTCTTTGTTGTTTACAAATACAATCTCTTCTACTCTGGATTTTTTTAAAATATTTACTGCCATTACAGCTAGAAGGCCTGAGTTAGGAAACTTGGGAAAGAAATAAAAAAATATTCCATTATAGTCATCACTTTTACCTCCCTGTTAGCTCCCGCTCAATATCTATATCTGAGGATTTCCCTTAATGGGAGGGAAGGTGTGTTAACTAGGGAGGAAAATTCAGAAGCATTTTATTTCATAAAGGGTTATGCTGTTTGTGTGATGCAACACAATGTGAAAGAGTTCCAGGTTGCACAGGAAAAAATAGAAGATTAATTTTTAGTCATCTGAAGAGGATGGTATGTGCTTGTGGCAGTCCAGACTTAAGGTGCCAAAGCATTGCTTTGGGGCTTTGCTGTCTCTGTGTCACTGACGAAGAAAGACGATTCTCTTATTGTTCTGTCAGTCAGATTTGCATTTAATTCTCTAAACTTCTGTGACCTGAGAGAAGGTGAGATGTGGACAGAGACAGGGTGCCTGTCTCTGAACTGCAGGATGTGTTGTACAGCCCCTTTTGCTCCTTCAGGATTTGCAGAGGATGAGTGTACCAACAAACTTCTTCCTTGTTTTTTTTTTTCTTTAAAGATAAAATTAGTCAACAGGAATAATATTTTCAGACCTCAGTCTATTTAGAAAATGTCAGTGGTGCCAGCCACAAAATGAAACTTTGATTCCCAGGCTTTTAATTCCCAGACTGGAAGTAAGCATGCAGTCCCCAGACAGGGAAGCTGGAAGTGTGGGCAGTCCTGGGAATGGAATCCCTTCAAACAGATATTGCTGTTGGCTGGTGCAGAACAAAATAATTTCTGTGCATTCAGATTGACTCACCATTAATGGTCAGCAGTGTCACTGTTTGAAGTTGTGCATGTGACTGGGGGGACTTATGCTTATTGATTGATAATGTTATTAATCAATATACCTATCACAGAATTTGCTCAGTAGTTATTATAAAATTCACTGTATAACATACAGCAAAACTCACAAGGTACAGACCTGTCCTTGAAGATGCCATACCAAGAGGCCCCAGAGCCTCTTGGACTAATTAAAACAGCCAGGATACCCTATGAAATGAAGATAAATCAGAAAATATGTCAAAGGAACAAGATAAGTAGAGATATTCACCAATTAGACCAGTTACAGTTGCCAACAAGTCCAGTTTGAAGCAGTTTTGAGCAAAAGGTAAAAAGTTCACGAGAGGAAGACCATTGACTTCATCCCAAAGACCACCAGAGACCCTGCCCCGAATTCCCAGGAGGAAAAGCGCAGGCACAGGAAGGAGTGGCACAGGGTGGAGAAAATGGAAATCAGTTCTTGAAATCATTATAATAACCCTGCCCTCTCTAAGAAAATAATGTTTATGCATGAAGAAATAATAAATATGTATAACATACTTGCATATAAACCAGTTGTTAACTCAACCAGGTGTGTGTGTTTTTGGAGGAACTATCCCCCATGCAGCCAGGCCTGGAATAAACGTACCTCTTTATAACCTCACTGGATAGAGAGTCTTCTTTCCACAAAACACGGGTACAGAAATGTGAATTCTTAAAACTAAGATGTATAGCAGAGGCAGATTCAGGAGCTGAAGGATCATATAATGAAGCATCATATAATGTGGAGTGCTGGTGCATTCAGAGCTCTGGTTCAGTATTAGGGAATGTTTGTAACATAAGGGTACACCTTGCTTTGATAGAGGCTGCACTGAAGATAAGAAAACACATTCCCTAATAAGGAGAAACTACACTGGATTTTTAAAACAGCTCAGGATAGGTTGGAATGTGGTGCTTAATTGAATAAAAGTAAAAGAATTGCTTTGTTCTTTTATGTTGTTTTATAAAAAATTCTTGAAAAATAAATTCTTTCCATTCATGGATGATAAGGAGTTATAATGATGGCGTTACCATAATTTTACGTGCTGGTTCTTCCTGACCCCCTTCTCTTGCAAGAGCAGTACAAGGATAACAAGCAGTGGTGACATCCTCAAACTGCTCTATCTTGAAAGAAAAAGTTTTTCTGTCTTTTGTTTCAGAACATAAAGCATTAAACTATATAGTGTGATAAAATACCTTAGCGGTGCAGCTGTAAGCACTGGTTTTACTTTTCTGGTTTTGGTGGGTTTTTGTTTTGTTTTGATTAAAGTTCTGACATATTTTCCACAATCGAGTATGCTTCTGCTGTTTCCATGCTTGTATCCATTCTCTTTGTTCTAATGGCCATCCAGGAGAAAATACTCGAGTTAAAATTTGTGACAGTTATGGAGCTCTTACTTATTTTTACCGCCTTGTTCTCTAGGTGAAGAAAGGATCTTCTCTCTGTCTTACATAGTCAGTAAAATTTGTATTTAATATTGATGCTTTTTTCAGATATTTGAAAGGTCTTTTAGTGTGCAGAATTAGAGTAAGAAAACTCAATTGTTCAATGTGTAGCTGTCACAAGGGAGTCCTCAGTGTATGATATGACAGAATTGGATTGATTAATAGAACAGATTTTTCAACAGTGTGAGCTCAGTTCAAGTCTTACTCCTTCATTTAACTGGTGGATAAAGTGGATATTAAATAATTAACAAAGCACTTTTTGAGATCCCTCAGAGTGAATTACACAGCATAGCAAGATGAAAAAGCTCATTTTCTGAATAGACCAGTGATTTTAACATTTTTCATTCTAGGGTACTTAGAATAGTAACATCTGAAAAGTGCAAGATATGCATAATGGAAATATAAAATCCTGAGGCTGAGCATTTACTATCTAGAAAGTAGTGAAGTGGTTTCATAGCACATTTGCTCAATTTAAATGTCTTAGAAACAAGCTCTAACTAAAAGAGATATGTTGGAGCAGGGAGGTGATGGTCTGTTTGGTTGTTTGTTTTTTTTTAATTGAGTTTTTGGCATTGTTGGAACCTTGGTAGCATTTCTGGTAACTCATAAAATGTCTGTTTTGCAACTCATTTTTCAAACCTTTTTTGCTCAAGAGAAAGCTTTTGGGTACTTTGAAAATTTGAGTTTTATTTTTGGAGCTCTAGTTTATGTGAAAACATGGAGCCACGTGGAGGTGCAGGAAAGAGTCCTCAGAGTTACTTTGACAGAAGTCTTGGAAACTTGTATCTTGATCCAAGAAACTAAAAAGGCTGAAGATAAACTACTGTAAAATCATACCACAAATATTCTGAACAGAGCTCACAGTGTAAGGAAATTGAACTGCAGACAGAAGGATGCTTCTTTCCCCTCTCAAACTGTGTAGTGTAGAAAGGATTTAGGATTAGAAGAAAACCAGCAGGATTTCAATTGGGCAAATGATGGTAATTTTATTTTTTTTGGACTAACTTCTCAGGTTGAAAATGCTTGCAAGCATTTCACATAACATTGCTTTTATTTTGAAACTTCAAAATATTTGATGGGGGGAAGATTATCCATGATTATTTTCAGGAACAGCTATGAGATGCATAGTGCTTTGTAAGTTCATGTGAATAAAAAGTTTCTGTGAGCAACTTGAAGGTATTTTTCAGTTGAGTGGCTCATGGTTATTCCAATGCCTGATACATTCATTTAGAAAAAATAGGTTTATATTGTCTCTGACTGGATGGGACACTGTTAGAAAGATACCAGTGTCCCCATTTCAATGCAGTTTCTAAACATCGACTTTCTATTCATTTAGACTTTCTTTCAAAACCTATAAAAAATGGCCAGTAGTTTTTTTAAATATCTAATTCTGTCCTTAATGTTGTAAAAAAACTTAAGATCACATCCCCCAAAACAATGCTTAGCAAAGGTAGGTACTTACTTATTGACTGGTATGAATGAAAAAATAACAGGTGAAACAGACATAATAGCAAAACTTTGCAAAGAGAAATCCATTTGAAACGTTACCTTTATCAGGTAGGGATACTAAAACCATTATTTTTATATCCCTGGGAAGAAAACAGAAGAAAAATTGCAGGTTTTGGTAGATGAAAGATACTCTGTCTACTTCTCTTGCTCTGTTTTTTTGATTGGGTTTTTATTTTTTTCCCCATGGCAAAGGATGAGCAGAGGAGGAGAGACAGCAGGGTTGGTTTGATGACTTCTTGGTTTATAAAACATTTCCAAAGTGGGATTTTTTTCATCTGGTTTATACATCCTCCTTTAAAAGTTTCAGGAACCCAGGAAGATGATGTTTTATGGATAGCAATGGCAGGCACTCATCAGATATGGGCACTGATGTTGGAAGGGGGAAAGCTCCCGAAGGGAAGGTAAGCAACTGTGCCAAGAGACATGTGAAATTGCTCTTTGTCTTCTTGAAAAACAGCTTTCAAACCCCAAAGAGAGAGATAATCAAATTAAACTAAAAATAATTCAGTTTAAAGGCGTGTGTGCTTTAAAGTCTGCCTGCCTTTTCCCACATCTGTTGGCTGAAATGAAAGATGCTACTTTTGCTGTACAGCCACACCTTGGTGAGGTGCATTCATATAATTGTATGTTACTGTTCCTTGCCTTTACCGAGTTATCTAGTAATGAGTGACAGACTGAGGTGATAAAAAAGTTAGCCCAAAGACATTGAGTAATCCCTTGTGCTGCAGTACAGTTGGTTTTATAACTCACAAGTGCTTGTTCTGTAGCTTCTGTTTATGCAGAATGTCTGAGGTGTTTCAGACTCATTATTGAAACCGGGTCTTGTTTTCCTTTAGTGATTTAAAGAAAGGAATCTGCCTTCGGTTCGCGGGGAGTGGGAATGAGGAGAACAGGAACAATGCATACCCTCACAAGGCCGGCTTCGCCCAGCCCTCGGGGCTGTCAGTGGCTCCCGAGGATCCCTGGAACTGCCTGTTTGTGGCGGACAGTGAGAGCAGCACCGTGCGAACCATCTCGCTGAGGGACGGGGCGGTGAAGCACCTTGTAGGAGGAGAGAGAGATCCATTGGTAATCACTTCAAACTTCCCCACACTGCCCTACTAATATTCCTCAAGCCTGACCTGGAGGAGCCACTTTTGGGGTGAGAGGGTAAATCAGTTTCCGTGGCCATCAATTTCTTAACTTCACTGCTTGGAATGCAAATGTGTGACAGTTGTGATGCTCAGGTTTTCGTGCAGATTGTTGCTCCTCAGATGAGAAATTAGTTCACTTATATTTAAAATAGCCAGTTTGAGTCAGCATTGTGTGGTGATTAAACCAGCTCGATTCATATTTATAACTTAGATGTGAGAATTTCCATTTCCATGGCTGGCATCCACACTTCCCAGTTTTCAATATCCTTGTTTGAAAATGGTCTTAATTCTTTTTATAAGTCAATGAATTTCCATTTAATGACAATCATTTAAATTCATATCAATATTGAATAATCTAGTGTATTAATTAAATACATTTTCAGAATTTGTTTGCCTTTGGTGATGTGGATGGAGCAGGAATAAATGCAAAGCTGCAGCATCCCTTAGGAGTAACATGGGACAAGAAAAGAAAGCTGCTCTATGTGGCAGATTCCTATAATCACAAGGTAAGCATATAGTAACTTCTTATATACAGACTTTGAAATTTTTATTACTGCAAAGAATTATTTTAGTTGCGTACAAAGATTGTGCTTGTTCCTATTAAGCTGAGGAAATGAATTATGTTTCTTTGTGGGTTCTTTTTCTTTCCTTCCTTCCTTTTCTGTGGGTCCTTTTATTTACCATTGTTTTGCTGTCACATTCTTTTGTGTTGATGTGATGGTCTCTTGGGGGAGGTGAATTAAAGTGCTGAGTTACAGTTCAGACTAAAGATTCTTTGCTTTTATCTTCCCAACGATGATGAACTAGAATAAAAGAGCTGGGAGTGCTTAGTGAGGAATACTACAGGTTTCATAAAACTAAGAGAACTGGGGGACTCGTTTTTCCCTTCAAAACGCCACTTAAGTTTTCTGAAGTAGTGTTGTGGGTTGCCTCAGTGGAACTCTAAGATAAGAGAGATTGTTTTGTGTGATTGTTCCTATGTGATGTTTTCTAAGCATTCGTGTCTAGAAGGTTGTTAACTGTACACTGATTAGATGCATTAAAAGAGAAGTAATTTTGTTTTACTTTGAAGAAAGAGGTATATAACACTCTAATTCCTTATCAAAATTTGTATCAAATGATACTTTGTTTCACATATTATTTAAAACATTATAAACTTTTTGATACTACTTTAAGAAAAAAACCAGACATTTATTTTTAGAAGAAAAATAATCTAGAAATTAGCCTGCCAGTTCTGTTACGCCCTTACTGTTTTACAAATGTTTCCAGAAAGACAATAAACATATTAAAACAAGCCATTTTAATCCAAAGAGGTATAATAAGGGAAGGGAATGCTGAATGAAGACCAAAGGAAGAAGTAAAGTCCATCATGGAATGGGAGGGCAGAAGATGGGCCATGTCACTTGTTAAAGAATGTTAACTCTAGAATGCACACTTAGTTAAGGCAATCAGAAGTTAGTGCTGGCTTCTAAAAATATGAAACATAAGACAACACAGACTGTTTAAATCCTGCTGTGTTTTTCTCAGTGAAATTTTTTTGTCTTTATTTGTTTTAGATTAAGGTTGTAGATCCCAAGATGAAGAACTGTGCTACCCTGGCAGGCACAGGAGAAGCAGGCAATGTTGTTGGTTCCAGCTTTACACAGTCAGCTTTTAATGAACCAGGAGGGTTGTGTGTTGAAGAAAATGGTCGCTTGATGTATGTTGCAGACACAAATAATCATCAGATTAAAGTGCTGGACTTGGAAACAAAAATTCTTTCCATGGCAAGTAATACTTATTGAACAGGCTGATAGTGGTGTTGCTTGGTATAAATTACTATTACAGACTTTAGCAAGCAGCATAAAAATGATATAATTAACTTAGGGTACAGCAGCTGTATTCACAGAGTGATTTGTGATGATCAGGAAAATAAACATTGACTATTAGCACAGTTGTTGAAAGCTTTGGTCTTTGGAAAGGCAACTTTTGAATGAAAACAGAACATGACCATCCTCTAGAAAAGAGTAATACAGAAACATGAGTTGTTAAAAAGTACAGCCCAGTTTTTCAGTGTGAAAGCATTTCATAAGCAATTTGTAACAATTGGGAGTTTAAAATAATTACTGTGCCCTGTAATTAAGCTGTAAGAGATGATTTTGGAAGGTCAGTGACTTAAAGCAGAATACATAGCAGGCTTCCAAATTGTCAGATCAAACCCACTGTCTAATTGAGCACTGCTGTATTTGCTTCTAAAAAAACCTGTGCTCCTGTCCATCTTACACTGGCAGTATTTCTGAATAATTTTTTTCAAATATATAGACATATGTGTGTGTCTATGACATAATGGTCCCAACTGCCTTCCTGTATGTTTCTTGCATTTAATGTAATCTTAGTGTATGTTTAGATTCTCATACCATATAAAATGTTGTTGGCTTTTCTGGGAAATTCCCCTCTATTTTACTGTGCAATCTGCATAGTTATAACCTTGGATTTTTTTACCTAAGCATGCAGTTTACCACCAGATTATAAGAAAACCCCTTTATGTTTTATTTAAGGTAGAAATGTAGTGCAACTGTTGAAATTTTAAATTAAGGGATACTCTACAGTATTTGTTGATTTTATGGTTTATAATAGTAGATTTTGTTTTTATTTGGATTAATCAGGGGATTTTCATTTTAAAAAAACCATTTTGTCCTTCCCATTTTCTTTGTTGTTGTAGTATGGTTGCACTCTGTCAGAAAGTTTTAGGCCAATAGCAACAATATCAAGTGTCAGTTTCCCTAGTCCTTGTCAGCTTTGAAACTCTGATTGTATTGTGGTGAAAGTCCATTTGCTTTCAGTACAAATAAAAATAAATATTTTGCTTGATTTCTACTTACAGTTGCCTATCCTGAAGCCAGAAGCTTGTGATGTTCCAGATAACCTGCCTGTGCAAAAGGATAAAATAACAAACCTTCCAAAACTGCCTAAATCTGCCCTAAATGTTCAACTTCCTTCAGTAACTGTGTCTCCTGGACAGACAATTCAGTTTTTATTAAACTTGACTCTTCCTCCAGATTCGAAACTGAATGAAGAAGCACCCAATTCCTGGTTTATCACAGCAGAAGGTAATGTGCCTATCTTGTTTTATCAGGTGAACAGGAGTAGTTAAGATAGGAAGTGGGTTATATCACCACATCCTGCAGTACAGGGGATCTCAGTCTGATGAATCAAGATGTGCCTTCCAGTCCTGTGTTCCCATTTGACCTTGTGATGCAATACATGTTATTTAGAGTTGATACATTTAACAGCTGGAGTGCAAATATAAGAAGAATAAGGAACACCTGTTAGATTGCTTTGTGCTTGAATTAATACATGCTGCATTATTTTATTTTTTTAAATTTTCTTTGAATGAGCTGCCAGAGAGATACTGATCCCCTTTGGTGCTTGCCCTCGGACAGGTCATCCCAGACCTACTGTCTGTTTTTTGGGAGAAAGCTTACTATGAAGCCAAAGCATATTCCTGAAAGAAATTCCTGGGTTTTGGCTCTTGTCTCTTCCAAAAAGTATTTGAGACACATTTGTACCTAACCACTTTGAACCTACTTTGTTATAATTCATACTTGCATATTTATTCTTTTAAAAGCAATCAACAATAGTATACAGGCATTGCAGTTTGTTTACATGACTCAAGATTTAATGTAGTTTCTCATCTCAGTTTGTGATTTTGGAGTACAAATAGACTATTTCCAGGAGAGCTGGCACACTTTCTGGTCTGCAAAACCTCCAGATATTGTTGAAGTAAAAATATATGTGATGGCTTCAAGAGTCAGTAAAAATTGGAGAATGCAAGGAACTGAAACTCATCAAGTCTTTTTGAGCTCATAAATTCTGGAGCCAACTTTTAGGTATTTTCTAAAAAATGCCAAAAAAGGCACTTCATCCATCTCTCAGTAAAGTACAGAGTCCAATGCAATAAGTTTGGTGTATGTATTGTACAAGTAATTTTTCAGTTCACATGCTCTCAAATATTTAAATGAATGTGAAACCCAAGTTTTGTTCTCACAGTCAGCCTGAGCATTGCTAAATTGCACCAACCCACTGGTAAGACCAACGCTGCTGTTTGGAAATGCCATAATTTGCCTGCAGTTTTATGCATTTATGGCAGATACCTTATCTGGAGTGTTAGATTTCTGATACAAATGTAGGAGTGTGTAGGAGAGATTGCAGTTCTATTGCATTTAAACAAGTATACTGAATATATACACAGGAAAGATATTGAGGTGCTGGAGCAGGTCCAGAGAAGAGCAGTGAGGCTGGTGAAGGAACTGGAGCACAAGTCCTGTGGGGAGGGGCTGAGGGAGCTGAGCTTGTTTAGCCTGGAGAAGAGGAGGCTCAGAGGTGACCTCAGCACTGTCTAGAACTACCTGAAGGGAAGTTCTGGCCAGGTGGGGGTTGGTCTCTTCTTCCAAGCACTCAGCAATAGGACAAGGGGCCACAGGCTCAAGCTCTGCCAGGGGAAATTTAAGTTGGATACCAGAAAAGAATTCTTTCCAGAGAGAGTGCTCAGGCATTGGTATGGCCTGGCCGGAGAGGTGGTGGATTCCCCATCCCTGGAGGTTTTTAAACTGAGATTGGACATGACACTGAGTGCCATGATCTGGTAAAGGGACTGGAGTTGGACCAAGGGTTGGACTTGATGATCTCGGAGGTCTTTTCCAACCCTATCAACTCTATGATTCTATACACCTACAGTGCTGACACAAAGCTATGGGTCTCTCCACCTTTAAATGACTGATAAAAAAGCATTTGTAAATTACTTTTTTTTTCAGTCATGACTAGAAAAATCAGGAAGGAAATTTCCTCTAGTGTTGCACGTGGAAAGTCCTTGTTGTCTATAGGTAGAATTAGTGTTTTCTGTAGGTTTCAGACATGGTATTAAATGCCCTAATGATAAAATTTGTTGCCCTCTTACAGATAATACGTGGTTGCTTCAAGGACAGTGTCTGAGTGGAGAAATAAAGGATGTTTCCTGTCCAACTGTCATTCCCTTTCAGTTGCCTGGGAGCTGCCTGTCAGCTGAAGCTGTCCTGGCTGTCAAAGTGTGCCTCTACTATTGCAGCAAAGGTAGCAGTGCCTGTATGATGAAAGGAGTCTCCTTCAGCCAGCCGGTGCACATCGCTGCTGCAAACCAAGGCAGCTCCACTCAAGTTGAACTGACACACACGTTTTTAACCAACTAACCCAAAGCCAGCTAATTTCACACTTTATTTTGCTATCCACTGTTTCTATAGGAGAAAGTACAAATAGATAATTTTTCCCGGTGTTTTCCTGGAACTTAGGACAAAGCTAAGAAATAGTAAACCTGGTAAAACGAAGTAGAGGTCCCCTACAGTTTAAGGGGAAAACTTACCATCGCAACCTCATTTCTTTGCATTACAGTAGCAGCAATAACACTGTAATACTGTAGACTCTGTTGCCAGTTGTGAGCATATTGGATGTTTGCCAGGCTAAGAAATGAGCAACAATTTTTGTAGTCCTTTTGAAAGAGCAGGTGTTACTTTGTGATGTTACTGTAAGACGCTCTTTGCACTGTACCTACTGTTAGAGTAGCTAGATCATTTTGGACTAACAGTTCAAAATTATTTTTGTGCCCTTATTAAATTTTAATAGAATGTCAAAATGAATAATTTCCTTCTCCAGTCTGTAAAAGAAGTATCTTGCTTATTTTTCTGCAATGACATTTATGACACATGTATTTTGAAAATACATCTTAAACTAGGTGCAACTCTGATTTTATGCAAACTGGGTATTTTGCTTTAACTCAATATGACAGCCTTATATGAAGAGCATAGGATCATGGAAAATTCTCTGTGAAAGGAAGTGTTCAAGTTTGTACGGAAGAATTTCATGGTGATTTCTAACAAAGAATGTGCCTCTCTGTAGCGTGTGTGTATATATAAAGAAAAAACACCACAAAACCATGCTGGAGCTTTTCTGATACATACCAATTTACATTTTATAGAAGGTGGTAGATAATGGTTAAATATCTAAACTTCAAAAATTAAATGTCAACCATTTCAAGCAGGGTGATTCACTTTCCTATTTTTATGATTTCTCTGTAAAAACTTGTCTGAAGTCTTTGGTCTTGAAAATAAGTAATATTGTAAAGAAGATGATACTCTTGACGTCTGATTCAGAGTCTTTTGAAGTCTTTGTTAGTCCCAGTTTTGTAGTAGTAGCCACAGAACCAGAACTGTATATTTAATAATGGATTATTTACATTCATGTTTATAGGTTCTCATCTTTTGCTAGAAAAAGGTAACCTAACCTTTGAGTAAGGTGCTTTAAACTGTATTGAAAAACTCTGCCTTTGTGGTAAAGTGTTTTGCAAGTGAAATTCCCTCAGTTTTTCGGAGTAAGTAGCAGGAATACGGGGAAGGGCGGGGATGTGTGCAGGTTTCTTCCTTGAACTGGAAGAGTTTCCACCATGCCTTAATGGTAATCGGATTAGGCTCCTGCTCTGGTCATGACGATCAGTTCAGAGAAGATGATTTTAAGTTTGAAGATTGCATTTTTCACATGCACTATAAAGTGCAATAGTGAAAGAATTTTTATAGGGTCTTTTCTCAAACAGTCACCATTATTCCTGACACTTGTCATCAAATCCCCAGTATCAGTTGTTGTTGCTTTTTCTCACTTAAAGGCTGACTGAAATGTTGGTCATGAACCCGAGAGGCTTTTGTTTTAAGGGAACCATATGGGCTGGTGTGGTTTTCCTTCCATTGAAATGCCAGTCTATCTGAGAGTTCTTTGTGGTACCAGAAATGGTTGTTATCTCACCTGTCAGTAAGGCAAGGGCTGCACTATTATTTTTCTTGTGTTTGGTTTTTAAGCAACTTTCCGAATTCAGTGTTTCAGCTCCTTTGGGTAAGCTTCTCAATTCTCACATGCCATTTTGAAGAATGAAAAAGCTTTGCTACTTTGTTCACAGATTGCAAATGCTATTGGAAGGATGAAGATAAAGAAACTGATTTGGGCATTTGCTATTTTTTACACTTAGTATAGCTCAGTCTTTCACAATTTTTTTGTTTGTCTGTTTGCCATTGTGTAATAGCCAGGAAACCTTAGATAAGCTTCTAGATAGCCCACAAATTTTCTGTTGCTTTCTGAAAAAAACAAGCATTAGTTTCAAAAGTTCAGAATAATGAACCAAATTGTTACAGTTATCTTGAATGTGTAATTCATCAGATGGATTTTCTTCTCTCATTTTACTGCATCAGAGAATGGCCTGAGTTGGAAAGGGCCTCAAAGATCAACCAGTTCCAACCCTGGCTACCAGGGGCAGGGACACCTCCCACTATCCCAGGTTGCTCAAGCCTCATCCAGCCTGGCCTTGAACACTTTCAGGGCTGAGGCATCCACAGCTTCTCTGGGCAACCTGTGCCAGGGCCTCACTATCTTCACAGTAAAGAATTTCTTTCTAATATCCAATCTCAATGTATCTTCTGCTAGTTTGAAGTAATTCCCCTTTGCCCTATCCCTACATTCCCTTGTAAAAAAGTCCCTTTCCAGGTCTCTTAGCTCCTTTAGGAGGTACTGGAAGGTGCTATAAGGTCTCCCCAGAGTCTTCTCTTCTCCAGGCTGAACAACCCCAACTCAAATTTTCATCTAGAATGACATTATATTTTGCTATTTCAATTGGATGAAATTGTGAAATTCTGCCTGTAGTCCAGTATTAAAAAAAAAATAAAAATCAACAAATCTGTTTTGTTATTGACACTTTTTAATTCATTTGTTGCTGTAGGGAAAAGACTATATTCCTCACTTAATTTAACCATAGTGTATGATGTTTAAATATAGTATTGTAGTTATATATTCTACCGAAATGTTCTGCTCCTTGCTCGGTCTGTGTGTTCACTGTGATTGGCCTTTGATCAGACAGCCTAACACTGTTTTTTGTTTGTCCAAGGGACAGCACACACATTCCCAGAGTCACTCCTGTTTCACTTGTAGTGCACAGACACTTGAATGTTCTTTAATTAGAAAAGCACATTTTTAAAAACCTGATGATATTTAAGGATATTGTTTCCATTTCTTCCTCCAGGGTTTGCAAGGTGTTCTTACAGTAAAACAAGTGCCATAAATTTCACCAGACAGGCAAACAAAATAGCATGTACAAGCTGCAGAAATTTATTTCAGTTATGTACCAGAAAGCATCTTCGAAATATGATACAGAAAAATAAAAACTGTTATGCTCTGTCTAAATAGTGAAAAATCAAATATATTGATGACTGCTACCTCTTTGTATGGTAACTGAGCTTTTTGGTGTTTCCTGATATAAAAGTTCTAAGCAGGTTGGTATCGCTCAGCACTCCCAGACCTGTCTTACAGTACCTGTAATTCAAGGCCTTTTCAAAACTTATCCTTCTACTGACTTTAACAATTTTTGCATCAGACCTTAATAAGGTAATAAACAACTAGCAAATCTCTACAGAGTATTGGTCATGGTTGATCTGTGTAATGGAAACAAGTTCAGTGGCATTTTAAGTTTATAGTTTTAGTGTTTGCTTTTCTGGGACAGCTTTTGGTTTTGAAAGAATATATTAATAGTTCCATTAGATGGTTTTAGAAATATTATTTAATTGCAGTACAGTATTTTTTTGTTAGACTAGAAAAAAGATGATGTGGTTTCGAAGAGGGAGCATAATATGTTGTAGCAGCTTTTTAATATGATTTGATTCAAGTAGTATCTTTCTGTTGTTTGTTGCCTTCTGTTGAAGGAAGGGTAAGGATGATGACTTTGTAAATCTATTGATGGGCACATATTTTATGAATACATTTTTTATTTGATTTCTTCTTGTGTTAGATTCTTACATCTTTTTGGCTTTTTTAATGGATGCACTTCACAGTTTGTGTTTTGCCTGGTCATAAGGAAGAGAAGACCCCTCTGCAGGTTTTCCACCTGTGTCAAGCATTGTGTTTGTGTAAAGATGTGGTGATGTGATACAAAGCAAGTACAGACCAGATGGGTAATACATGAGAAAGTAGTTTTATAGTATCATGTTAATGCCTTATCTGCTTAGAGAAAAGGTGCATATGGCTTCCCATATATTGTATATATTCTTAATGCACTTTTTTTTAATTTGAATGGGCAAATATTGTAGCTGAAAGCATAAGTGAAACTGTTTTGTTGAGAGAACATCAAGAAACACATACTCCTTATCTCTTGCTCAGAGGAGGGGGATGATCAGAATGAAGAGACTTTTCTTTTAGGGGCGTTTCCTTTTGTTCCTTTAGTTATTGACTATTTATTTTATCAAAGAGACAGGTATTACTGACCACAAATTCTCTTGAATTTTTGATTTCTAACAAGGTTTTTTACATACCTGGAAGCTTTAAATGTCTGACTTTGTGGAGTTATAGGTGATACATCTAGTTATAAATGACTTATAGTTTAGCAGATAATAGCAGAGATTTATGTACATTCTTAAGATGTGTAATTTTTTTAAATCACTGTTATTCACTAAGACTTACCTCACAGATACATTGAAGCTACACTCCAACAGAAGTGTGTTCATAAACTTTGTTTTGCAACTCAAAAGTAAGTTTTCTTCCTTGTATAAGGTGGGAGAGGTGCTGTGATACATTATGTGTCTGTGTTCTCCAGGCTGTAGTTGTGCCACCTGAGGAGAATTTACCAGGCACAGCAGCTCATCAGCCACCCCCAGTAACTCTCCCCTCAAATCTGACAGCTCTGTTGTTCATATAATCAATTAAAATTACTGGCTTATGTTGCAACAATTTAGTATTTAGAATCTATCGTTACACTTTTCATTGAAATCAGTTTGTCAGGGATTAGTGGAGCTTCTCTGTCCCAAGCAAGGGAAGCACAGTTGGTGACAAGTAGTTGGAGATAGTTTTTTGAAAAGTGAGGTCTGATTATTATTTAAACCACCACATCTGGTTTTGTATTCAGCAACAGGTCATGAATTTAGAAACAGTATTTCTAATATTTTACATTCCATTATGTTCATATAACCCAATTTGATAACTGTCTTCCATCAGAAGCAGCTGATCTATATTTTATAATTTTTGTACTATGATAGGTTAAATCACTATTCTCATTAAGGAATAGGATTCATTCCTGTTCAAGATTCAGCACATCTATCACTGAATTTCCAAGTTTATCTCAGCTTCTTCGTCATACTGTTATGGGGGATTTTGTTTAGGTTTTTGGGCCTGTCTTTGCTTCCTGTAGTTTCCACAATGAAATGCAAGCAGTATCTTCTTATTGTAGAGGGATCCAAGTAGGAAAGATAATTCCCTCCACCACCTCCTTGCCCCTCCCCTTCTTTAGGGATGGGGATGTAAACACCATCTTCTCAGGTCAGCTTCATCAGGCTTTAGCTGATGCAGCTACTGTCAGAATTTGTATCTTTACCTCTGGCCCTCTCCAGTGATGTCCTGTAGTTCTTTCTGATGTCCCAGAACATCCCATCAAACTTGAGCAGCCTGTGCAGGGATTCTGATGGCTCTTGGTTCAGGAAATTTCGATGCTATAGATGAAATACTTTATCTATTATGTAATTTGCTGTCTTGTGCAGGTTGCACTTAATTATAATCAGGTAATTCACTTTTATCTCAGATAAGAAGCAAGAAATCGTGGCTGTCCAAGTCGAGGAATGTTTGCGTAGCTATAATTACTTATTTCTTAGTTTACCTCTTTGGTGGTCCATTGCTTTCAAGAGTACCAGAGAACTCTGTGTCCAATTGCAGGCTCTGGGGCTAAGCAAAAGAATTGCAAGTATTTTTTAAGTCTTGCCTGGTTCCTTTGAAGTATTGACCATTTTGAGCTATAGAAATCCCATCTGAAAAAATCTGTTTATACATGTACCTTAACTTAATGCTCTGTACTCCACATGCCTCAGAAATGTTCCACACATGTATTCTTTCCCATTTTGAGTAAGGATTGAGTAATTCAACCCATCTGGCCATTGTCAGACTTCATAGAAAGCAAGACAATGATTCCCAATTAGATTTTACGTTCATTTTTTTTTAAAAAAAGAGACTATTTTCCAAGCTTTTGATTAAACTGAAATACCTGGGTTTGAACCCTGTGATCAAGGATTCATTCCTGAGAGTTGCCTATGTCGGATAACTGGCTTCTAGATTTTAAAAATTTTGAATTGATAGTAAAGTGGATTAACAGAATTGCTAAATGTTTTATATCTCAAATATTTAACTTCAAAATTGTCTAATTTCACTTTTAAAGTAGAATTAGAACAATTGAAACATAATGTTCTCTAAGTCATTGCCATTAATATATCATTAATCATAGTATCATTAAAACCTGTGATGAATCCATATGATTTTATAAAGAAATCAATAAAGAAAAAAAAGGTAGTTGTGAAACTGAGACTGAGGTGCTCCAAGGCAGTGACAGATATCTTTAGGGCCAGTGGTTTGGCCCAGTGTGACAGAAATCCTGCATTTCCTTTGCATCATGATGGCTGAAGGAAAAAAATCAGTGCCTTTCATAACAATACTTGAAAGTGCTTCTTTACAGAAATCTGGAGTACTGATTGAAATAAGGTATTTGACTTTCATGGTTTGCAACTTTCAGAGGGGTTTAATTCTACTAATTCTGAAACTGTGAAGAGTTTTCCTTCTTCATGTTTTTGAATTAAGTTGAAGTTAAGGTGCTTATTTGTCAAGCTACTTTTCTTACAAAATACTTCAAAATGTGGTTGTGTCTTTTTCTCAATCTTGTGAACTTATTTCTGAAGCTATTATTACCTCTTTTGTACACTTCAGAACAAACTTGGTAGGGAGACTTCAAACAGCTTGCTGAAATTGTTGTTTGAGTGAGATGGAAGGCAAAACATGCACTGATATAAAAGGGCAAAGGTGATGCTTCTTGGTATTTGAGGGGTGGAGGGTTGGTCTTTGTTTTGGATTTTTTTTCGTCTGTTCTTCAGTTCTGCAGAGATTCTTTACATGGCAGAAGGTTTTCTGTAGAGGCAGTAGGGAAGGGTCAGGTTCTCTCACTGTGAAACTGTAACTTCCTTTAGATTCTGATGCTGGGATATCTAAAAATCCCAGCATTATAATACTAGTGAAGAAAGTCACATTTGAGCACTTAACACCTTAATAAATGTCTCCATGTGGTTTAAGGGGAAAGACAGGTGGGGTTTTTTTTAATTTTTCTTTGAGAATTTCAGTGTTGCTTTGTGGACATTGGAATATTTCTGTCTGCTCTGAGATACTGAAACTTTGTCTTTCCATTACATGTGATGCAAAGCCTTTCAAATATCTGAACATTTAAAAGATGTGGTTTATATTTGTTATTACAAAATATACTAAGCATTAAAACGAAAGCACTTCATCTACAGCTGATGTGGGTAATGTAAATTCTTCACAGACAGTTGCCTAACAGTGTTAACAATATTCATTGACTATGATCCTTTTTAAATAAAAGGTAAATGTCTTGTAATATTATAAGAACAAATAAATACACTGTAGAAGAAATGTCAGCCTTGGATATCAACCCAACAAATAAACAGTGATTAAAGAATGTACGTTTTTCTCCTGTGAAACCTTTCTCCTTGTAAAGCTTTTTCATGGAAAAATAAACATTAAAAAAAATTATTTTTTCTTTCTAGGCTGGGTTTGTCTGTCAATCTTTGCATGAACACAGATCTAGAAGTTATGAAATGTGTCTGCTGGAAGGTGTTACAGCTTGATTAAAATCCTTTAATTAAGAAATACTATTTGTTTCATGCTTCTTTTGCAGCCGTGGGTGTCAGACATTCATGAGTGACCCGAGAGTCAGTGAGACAGTGAGTCATGAGGACTCCCCACCTTCAGGGTTACCCAGGGGTCTGAAAACAAGAGATCTGGGTTTATTTCATTTCTCTACATAAGAGAGTTTAGAAATGGTGTATTGGATGAGTCACAGGCTGCCTGATTGTAGCCTTCAGTTTATTGCAAAGATCCCAAAGTAAATGTAGCTGCTGGAATAGATCTCTCTGCACTGAGTTCCCCTTGAAGCAGTTTGTGAGCCACATCATGTGCCTAAACACATTTCGCAGTATGTGAGTGCTTCTTTAATAGTAATGATGGTTGAACCATGTATTAACAGTAGCTTCTAAAAATATAATTGTTTTATTACTATTGTTTTACTCAGATAACAGTTTTGCAGCTTTGACACAGAACTTGTGGACACAGAGTGCCAATACAGGCTCTTGTGCACCAATACAACTGAAGAAAGATACAAACATGCCTATGAAGATAATCCCTTATTTGTGGTGCTCATCCTGTTTCTATTAGTACAGTGATTTCCCAGTAATGCAAGCATCACATGCCAAAAATTCTGTCATTTTTACTGTAGGTGAACCCCAGAAATAGCAGTGTAACTGTGTTGTGTCATTCCTCTACACTCCACTAAAGATTATTCCTCATGTCTGTTCATCTATTCAATATTTAAAACATTTATGCATACTACTTATAAAACTCAACTTTCTTTGATTTCCATTCAGATGAAATATATTCAGCTTAGCCTGATGCAGTAAGTGAATTTTACATTCAAAATTTATTTGTAATTTCTGTTTTATTATAAAGTGCATCAAAAGCTTCTGCCAAGCCTAACTCAGTTAGGCAGGATCACAAAATCTTTCAGCATCTTCTGAGCACTTGCCTCAGATCATAAAGCTGAACATTTGCTGGCTTTCAGTTGTCATCTCTGCAATGACACCTTCACCCCAACTTCTAAGTATTCTTAAAACAATAAGCTTGTGTGTACACAGACTTGCACATTCTGTGTGCGAACAAATCTATGATGCTTTTGTGTATAATGGCAGTTTTGTGACTGAGCTGGGCTTGTGCATTTTGCCAGAGGCCAGGGAGGCACTGCCCAGGAGAGAGTTCTGTGGTCACAAAGTCGTTCCTCTAGGAAACTATTAATTAGGTTGTTTCTAAAGGCAAGGGAAAGGAGCCTTTCATGTTAAAATCACTAACTGGGCCAAGATATTTTCTTGTTATGCCAAAGCATTCTGCAATCTCCTGCCAAGAGGTACTTACCCAGAGGTTGAGTAAATGGGGCTTTAAACAGCTCCACTCCCTGCCCTGTCCTTCCCATCTGAAGCAGTTTCCTGTGGCTGTTCAAAATCATGCGCCTGCTGCTTCATCTGAATATTATCTTTTCTGCCTGTCACCCTGGTATTTTGTGCACACAGTCCCACCAGAAGCTGAAAACAATACCTGATGGTTATTTCATGTGCCAGTGTGTGTAGCGAAGTCCTACCCTTGCTGTTACTGGGCTTTCTAAAGCTGTTTTGTTCTCCTTTACTCTTTCTTTAAGCACAAGAATCAAAGCAGAGGTGAGGACTTCAGCCTTTGCATGTAAAAGAGTTGCTTTCTAAAGCATTGCTACAGCAGCACATGTTGTTTCCTTCTTTTTTTGGAAAAGCATTAGCAGGTTGTAACCCTTAGTTAAATCTCTTCATAGTTTTTCCATCTCAGGCATTCCCTTAAGCAGAATACATGTGAATACCAGTCCTCAGAGCTCCCAGCAAGAGCTCAGGGTATATATAAACAGTGGGTATATTTTCCAAACCCTGAACAAAGCTGCAATATTAAAGAGTAGCTAGGTATCAATGAAGAGGTCATTTCAGTAAAACCAAATACTTAGTTAAACATACCCCTGTGCTTTATATTCAGTAGTGAATTCCATCTGCCATGGGACTGCAGTGTTATATAGTGGGACTGCAGACCTTAATAAGGTAATAAACAACTAGCAAATCTCTACAGAGTATTGGTCATGGTTGATCTGTGTAATGGAAACAAGTTCAGTGGCATTTTAAGTTTATAGTTTTAGTGTTTGCTTTTCTGGGACAGCTTTTGGTTTTGAAAGAATATATTAATAGTTCCATTAGATGGTTTTAGAAATATTATTTAATTGCAGTACAGTATTTTTTTGTTAGACTAGAAAAAAGATGATGTGGTTTCGAAGAGGGAGCATAATATGTTGTAGCAGCTTTTTAATATGATTTGATTCAAGTAGTATCTTTCTGTTGTTCGTTGCCTTCTGTTGAAGGAAGGGTAAGGATGATGACTTTGTAAATCTATTGATGGGCACATATTTTATGAATACATTTTTTATTTGATTTCTTCTTGTGTTAGATTCTTACATCTTTTTGGCTTTTTTAATGGATGCACTTCACAGTTTGTGTTTTGCCTGGTCATAAGGAAGAGAAGACCTCTGCAGGTTTTCCACCTGTGTCAAGCATTGTGTTTGTATAAAGATGTGGTGATGTGATACAAAGCAAGTACAGACCAGATGGGTAATACATGAGAAAGTAGTTTTATAGTATCATGTTAATGCCTTATCTGCTTAGAGAAAAGGTGCATATGGCTTCCCATATATTGTATATATTCTTAATGCACTTTTTTTTAATTTGAATGGGCAAATATTGTAGCTGAAAGCATAGGTGAAACTGTTTTGTTGAGAGAACATCAAGAAACACATACTCCTTATCTCTTGCTCAGAGGAGGGGGATGATCAGAATGAAGAGACTTTTCTTATAGGGGCGTTTCCTTTTGTTCCTTTAGTTATTGACTATTTATTTTATCAAAGAGACAGGTATTACTGACCACAAATTCTCTTGAATTTTTGATTTCTAACAAGGTTTTTTACATACCTGGAAGCTTTAAATGTCTGACTTTGTGGAGTTATAGGTGATACATCTAGTTATAAATGACTTACAGTTTAGCAGATAATAGCAGAGATTTATGTACATTCTTAAGATGTGTAATTTTTTTAAATCACTGTTATTCACTAAGACTTACCTCACAGATACATTGAAGCTACACTCCAACAGAAGTGTGTTCATAAACTTTGTTTTGCAACTCAAAAGTAAGTTTTCTTCCTTGTATAAGGTGGGAGAGGTGCTGTGATACATTATGTGTCTGTGTTCTCCAGGCTGTAGTTGTGCCACCTGAGGAGAATTTACCAGGCACAGCAGCTCATCAGCCACCCCCAGTAACTCTCCCCTCAAATCTGACAGCTCTGTTGTTCATGTAATCAATTAAAATTACTGGCTTATGTTGCAACAATTTAGTATTTAGAATCTATCGTTACACTTTTCATTGAAATCAGTTTGTCGGGGATTAGTGGAGCTTCTCTGTCCCAAGCAAGGGAAGCACAGTTGGTGACAAGTAGTTGGAGATAGTTTTTTGAAAAGTGAGGTCTGATTATTAATTAAACCACCACATCTGGTTTTGTATTCAGCAACAGGTCATGAATTTAGAAACAGTATTTCTAATATTTTACATTCCATTATGTTCATATAACCCAATTTGATAACTGTCTTCCATCAGAAGCAGCTTATCTATATTTTATAATTTTTGTACTATGATAGGTTAAATCACTATTCTCATTAAGGAATAGGATTCATTCCTGTTCAAGATTTAGCACATCTATCACTGAATTTCCAAGTTTATCTCAGCTTCTTCGTCATACTGTTATGGGGGATTTTGTTTAGGTTTTTGGGCCTGTCTTTGCTTCCTGTAGTTTCCACAATGAAATGCAAGCAGTATCTTCTTATTGTAGAGGGATCCAAGTAGGAAGGATAATTCCCTCCACCACCTCCTTGCCCCTCCCCTTCTTTAGGGATGGGGATGTAAACACCATCTTCTCAGGTCAGCTTCATCAGGCTTTAGCTGATGCAGCTACTGTCAGAATTTGTATCTTTACCTCTGGCCCTGTCCAGTGGTGTCCTGTAGTTCTTTCTGATGTCCCAGAACATCCCATCAAACTTGAGCAGCCTGTGCAGGGATTCTGATGGCTCTTGGTTCAGGAAATTTCGATGCTATAGATGAAATACTTTATCTATTATGTAATTTGCTGTCTTGTGCAGGTTGCACTTAATTATAATCAGGTAATTCACTTTTATCTCAGATAAGAAGCAAGAAATCTTGGCTGTCCGAGTCGAGGAGTGTTTGCATAGCTATAATTACTTATTTCTTAGTTTACCTCTTTGGTGGTCCATTGCTTTCAAGAGTACCAGAGAACTCTGTGTCCAATTGCAGGCTCTGGGGCTAAGCAAAAGAATTGCAAGTATTTTTTAAGTCTTGCCTGGTTCCTTTGAAGTATTGACCATTTTGAGCTATAGAAATCCCATCTGAAAAAATCTGTTTATACATGTACCTTAACTTAATGCTCTGTACTCCACATGCCTCAGAAATGTTCCACACATGTATTCTTTCCCATTTTGAGTAAGGATTGAGTAATTCAACCCATCTGGCCATTGTCAGACTTCATAGAAAGCAAGACAATGATTCCCAATTAGATTTTACGTTCATTTTTTTTTTTAAAAAGAGACTATTTTCCAAGCTTTTGATTAAACTGAAATGCCTGGGTTTGAACCCTGTGATCAAGGATTCATTCCTGAGAGTTGCCTATGTCGGATAACTGGCTTCTAGATTTTAAAAATTTTGAATTGATAGTAAAGTGGATTAACAGAATTGCTAAATGTTTTATATCTCAAATATTTAACTTCAAAATTGTCTAATTTCACTTTTAAAGTAGAATTAGAACAATTGAAACATAATGTTCTCTAAGTCATTGCCATTAATATATCATTAATCATAGTATCATTAAAACCTGTGATGAATCCATATGATTTTATAAAGAAATCAATAAAGAAAAAAAAGGTAGTTGTGATACTGAGACTGAGGTGCTCCAAGGCAGTGACAGATATCTTTAGGGCCAGTGGTTTGGCCCAGTGTGACAGAAATCCTGCATTTCCTTTGCATCATGATGGCTGAAGGAAAAAAATCAGTGCCTTTCATAACAATACTTGAAAGTGCTTCTTTACAGAAATCTGGAGTACTGATTGAAATAAGGTATTTGACTTTCATGGTTTGCAACTTTCAGAAGGGTTTAATTCTACTAATTCTGAAACTGTGAAGAGTTTTCCTTCTTCATGTTTTTGAATTAAGTTGAAGTTAAGGTGCTTATTTGTCAAGCTACTTTTCTTACAAAATACTTCAAAATGTGGTTGTGTCTTTTTCTCAATCTTGTGAACTTATTTCTGAAGCTATTATTACCTCTTTTGTACACTTCAGAACAAACTTGGCAGGGAGACTTCAAACAGCTTGCTGAAATTGTTGTTTGAGTGAGATGGAAGGCAAAACATGCACTGATATAAAAGGGCAAAGGTGATGCTTCTTGGTATTTGAGGGGTGGAGGGTTGGTCTTTGTTTTGGATTTTTTTTCGTCTGTTCTTCAGTTCTGCAGAGATTCTTTACATGGCAGAAGGTTTTCTGTAGAGGCAGTAGGGAAGGGTCAGGTTCTCTCACTGTGAAACTGTAACTTCCTTTAGATTCTGATGCTGGGATATCTAAAAATCCCAGCATTATAATACTAGTGAAGAAAGTCACATTTGAGCACTTAACACCTTAATAAATGTCTCCATGTGGTTTAAGGGGAAAGACAGGTGGGGGTTTTTTTAATTTTTCTTTGAGAATTTCAGTGTTGCTTTGTGGACATTGGAATATTTCTGTCTGCTCTGAGATACTGAAACTTTGTCTTTCCATTACATGTGATGCAAAGCCTTTCAAATATCTGAACATTTAAAAGATGTGGTTTATATTTGTTATTACAAAATATACTAAGCATTAAAACGAAAGCACTTCATCTACAGCTGATGTGGGTAATGTAAATTCTTCACAGACAGTTGCCTAACAGTGTTAACAATATTCATTGACTATGATCCTTTTTAAATAAAAGGTAAATGTCTTGTAATATTATAAGAACAAATAAATACACTGTAGAAGAAATGTCAGCCTTGGATATCAACCCAACAAATAAACAGTGATTAAAGAATGTACGTTTTTCTCCTGTGAAACCTTTCTCCTTGTAAAGCTTTTTCATGGAAAAATAAACATTAAAAAAAATTATTTTTTCTTTCTAGGCTGGGTTTGTCTGTCAATCTTTGCATGAACACAGATCTAGAAGTTATGAAATGTGTCTGCTGGAAGGTGTTACAGCTTGATTAAAATCCTTTAATTAAGAAATACTATTTGTTTCATGCTTCTTTTGCAGCCGTGGGTGTCAGACATTCATGAGTGACCCGAGAGTCAGTGAGACAGTGAGTCATGAGGACTCCCCACCTTCAGGGTTACCCAGGGATCTGAAAACAAGAGATCTGGGTTTATTTCATTTCTCTACATAAGAGAGTTTAGAAATGGTGTATTGGATGAGTCACAGGCTGCCTGATTGTAGCCTTCAGTTTATTGCAAAGATCCCAAAGTAAATGTAGCTGCTGGAATAGATCTCTCTGCACTGAGTTCCCCTTGAAGCAGTTTGTGAGCCACATCATGTGCCTAAACACATTTCGCAGTATGTGAGTGCTTCTTTAATAGTAATGATGGTTGAACCATGTATTAACAGTAGCTTCTAAAAATATAATTGTTTTATTACTATTGTTTTACTCAGATAACAGTTTTGCAGCTTTGACACAGAACTTGTGGACACAGAGTGCCAATACAGGCTCTTGTGCACCAATACAACTGAAGAAAGATACAAACATGCCTATGAAGATAATCCCTTATTTGTGGTGCTCATCCTGTTTCTATTAGTACAGTGATTTCCCAGTAATGCAAGCATCACATGCCAAAAATTCTGTCATTTTTACTGTAGGTGAACCCCAGAAATAGCAGTGTAACTGTGTTGTGTCATTCCTCTACACTCCACTAAAGATTATTCCTCATGTCTGTTCATCTATTCAATATTTAAAACATTTATGCATACTACTTATAAAACTCAACTTTCTTTGATTTCCATTCAGATGAAATATATTCAGCTTAGCCTGATGCAGTAAGTGAATTTTACATTCAAAATTTATTTGTAATTTCTGTTTTATTATAAAGTGCATCAAAAGCTTCTGCCAAGCCTAACTCAGTTAGGCAGGATCACAAAATCTTTCAGCATCTTCTGAGCACTTGCCTCAGATCATAAAGCTGAACATTTGCTGGCTTTCAGTTGTCATCTCTGCAATGACACCTTCACCCCAACTTCTAAGTATTCTTAAAACAATAAGCTTGTGTGTACACAGACTTGCACATTCTGTGTGCAAACAAATCTATGATGCTTTTGTGTATAATGGCAGTTTTGTGACTGAGCTGGGCTTGTGCATTTTGCCAGAGCCCAGGGAGGCACTGCCCAGGAGAGAGTTCTGTGGTCACAAAGTCGTTCCTCTAGGAAACTATTAATTAGGTTGTTTCTAAAGGCAAGGGAAAGGAGCCTTTCATGTTAAAATCACTAACTGGGCCAAGATATTTTCTTGTTACGCCAAAGCATTCTGCAATCTCCTGCCAAGAGGTACTTACCCAGAGGTTGAGTAAATGGGGCTTTAAACAGCTCCACTCCCTGCCCTGTCCTTCCCATCTGAAGCAGTTTCCTGTGGCTGTTCAAAATCATGTGCCTGCTGCTTCATCTGAATATTATCTTTTCTGCCTGTCACCCTGGTATTTTGTGCACACAATCCCACCAGAAGCTGAAAACAATACCTGATGGTTATTTCATGTGCCAGTGTGTGTAGCGAAGTCCTACCCTTGCTGTTACTGGGCTTTCTAAAGCTGTTTTGTTCTCCTTTACTCTTTCTTTAAGCACAGGAATCAAAGCAGAGGTGAGGACTTCAGCCTTTGCATGTAAAAGAGTTGCTTTCTAAAGCATTGCTACAGCAGCACATGTTGTTTCCTTCTTTTTTTGGAAAAGCATTAGCAGGTTGTAACCCTTAGTTAAATCTCTTCATAGTTTTTCCATCTCAGGCATTCCCTTAAGCAGAATACATGTGAATACTAGTCCTCAGAGCTCCCAGCAAGAGCTCAGGGTATATATAAACAGTGGGTATATTTTCCAAACCCTGAACAAAGCTGCAATATTAAAGAGTAGCTAGGTATCAATGAAGAGGTCATTTCAGTAAAACCAAATACTTCGTTAAACATACCCCTGTGCTTTATATTCAGCAGTGAATTCCATCTGCCATGGGACTGCAGTGTTATTTTTGAAGCTATCATTGCAATTATTGTCCTTGAGAACTAAAAAGTTCTTCTAACTCCATCTTTATTTACTAATGAGAAGGCAGCACATCAGGATTAGCATCTACTTTATACAACAGGGCTTGGGAAAGCACATCACTTCCCTAGTGAAGTGAACCTGCATCTGAGACAACAGCACAAAGTGTGACGTGTTGTAAGCAGATCAGAGTCAGCAGCTGAATGGTGTTTTTATTGATACCATGATTTATCATTAATGAAAGCATAAAAGTGTGTCAGCAGCAAGCACAAGCATTCAAGGTCTCTGCGCCTTCCCTCCATCTCCTTGTGTACACTGACACACTTGAATAAAGCTATGATGTTTTCCAAGTTATCTGGGGTTGATACTAAGACACAGAGATCACCAAGAATGAGAGATGTAACCATTTTTCAGAATCTTAATACATTCAGCTACTGGGATCACAGGAGAAAATATGAAATTGAAATGCACCAAGCAGTGCGTAGGAGCATCCGTGCCTAAATGGCAGTTAAATCCAAAGGAAACTTGCTGGGGGCTACTGAGAAACCCATCATTTAAATTTTTCTTTCCTTTATGCAGTTGACTGCAGAAGATGGATTTAATTTGCATTTTTGCCATGTTCTTAGCAGTGGAAATGCTATAAAGTGCTGCTGTTACCGCAGATTCAAATCAGACATGCATGTGGCAGAACTTAGACCTTTGAGGAAGGTGCAGAGGGTGTAATGGAGTCTCAAGCAGAAACTGACCAAAATTTGCCTCACAAATTCACTGCTAAGTGTAAAATGAAACATTTACTGAATCATAATAGGATTAGTTAAAAATTTAAACTAGCTGGGGATTAAAATCTTTATTTACTTGAGGATGCTGAACAGAACAATTCCCTTTACAAAAGGCTTAGATTACATGGAAGTGCATGGAATACAGAAAAATGCAGAACTTAATGAAGAAAAGTGCAAGAGGATGGATGGTATATTTTATATAGAAGTGTAAGCATCTTTTTTCCAATACATAGCAAGCTTGCTGATTATAAAAAATATGTGTTTTTAAATGTTAGTGGATGGAGAGTCTCAGCAACTTTGTGACCAGCTTCTGGTCTATATAAGTGCATCACCTGTAATCACAAGGTTGTATATTTTTCCTATACAGTTGGTACAGAGTCTTTCCAGCTTTGCATACTGTGGTAGCCCGATCACTGTGATGGCCTCTGCATATCAGGTTTTGTTTTGACACTAGGGCAGACTGCCTTACAACAGGCACCTGAAGCAGGCATGCATCTGCTTTCCAAGGACAGCCTGGTGAAAGGCATGCCTGCCCATGGCAGAGAGGCTGGAATGAGGTAGTCTTTAAGGTCTCTTCCAACGCAAGTCATTCTGTAATTCTATGATCTTTTTTGTTTTTTTTGGTCAGCTAAGGAAATTAGTGAGGAATGTTCCAGCACAGCACTGCAATAGCAAATCTCAGCATTAAAGGCTACAGAATTCTCCTCACTTTGGAAAGAGACTAAATTCAGTCATAAGTTTGTGATACCAACTATGTGAAGGTTGAATCCTTAAGTGGAATAAATTTCCTTCTTCTAATTGGACAGTGTGGACAGTGGAGTTTATATATTTCTCTCAGGCAGCAAATAGATGCATTTATCCCTACATTGCTATGCTCCTCTCATTAATCTCTGCTGAGTTTTTTCTGAATGACTGTCACATGATCCTTTTCACTCTTCATTCATCTCTGTAATTAGTTCTCCCAAAGCTTGCAGTCTGGTGACTATCTGCTTGTAGTTCCTTTCACTTGAAGGAAAAGTAATTTAGTTTCCCTCATATTGGGAAAAAATATGACTAACCTGTACACCTCTTTGCCTTTTTACACTCATGAAATACGCTGTTAGCAAGAGGTCCTGCTTCCTCTGTTTCACTCCTGTACTACATCCCAATTTGGCTGGCCCCATTCTGGCCACTGAAATTGCTCTCAGCAAGGTTTCTAAAGGTGCACTGTTAGCCAACTATCTTCAGTCTTCTTGGCAAGCCAGTTCCCTTCAACATATGCAACAAGTTTTTTAGTTTTGAAGTTTTCATTTTTCATCCTTTGTACTTTCCTTTACTCCAGCGCTCTGCATACTTTGGAGACTGCTCCTTCATCATGTGCTTTGGCTGAAGTCTTTATCTTCCCCATCTCCACCTTTTGGTGGGAATTCCTGTGGACTGCCAATCTTCCTTCCCTCTTCCCTTTGCACACTTTGAATGGTACAAAGTTCTGAACCACCTGTGCTGAGGAGTCAGAGCCTTCCTCACTCCTCTATTAAAGAAGTCTCACCCTTTCTCTTCCTTTCACTTTACAAAATGTAGTAGAGCTGAAAACTCATAATGAACTGTTCATTATTCCTTCATGTTACCCCTTTGCTTTTTCAAGCAATCCTGCTGATCACAGGCAAGCCTTTATAACTCCAGCTTTCATTCAGGTGCAGCATCTTGCTGGCTCCTCTAATTTGGACAGTATCTGAATTTTTACAGATTTTTTTTCCGTCATTTGACTGCTCTCTCTAGTCTGAACATTTGTTCGAGGTTTCTACCTCATGTCTCAGTTTCTACAATACACTGTGTTAGTTACAGAATCTTGTCCTGCTCTTACCTATCCAAAATGTGACTTTGATTAGTGTTGGTTTCATAGCCTGAAGGGTGATGACTGAAACATGACTTTCTTGAATCCGACTGCCAGCTCTCCCTGGGTATCAAGCATATGCTGCACCTTCACATATTTCAATGTGCCTCACAGCATACTCATTTCCTATCTTCAAGGTTTTTATAAGATTATTTTCAAGATACCAACTCCATCCTCTTTATTTTTATCTGTCACCACCATTATCCACTATTATCTTACAAATATTGTACAAAGTACTTCTGAGACTTTCTTTAATTTTTTAAAGGATTTCCTCATCAATGCTGGCAAATCTTTCTTACAACACTGAAATATTGTCAACATTTAGGCTCTCCTGGACTAAAATCACTCTTAAACCAACAATATCTCACTGGTTAGTGTCAGACTTTGACTGTTGCCTGGGTTGCACCCTTTGTTGCCTGGTGCTGTCCATCAGTTGTAGGATCTCTATGGACATGGGACTTTCTTATTCCTCTGTTTACAGAGCGCCCAATGCCATGGAGTTTTCCTGGAGAACTGTGGTAATATAAATGGTACTAACAGTTGGTATGACAGGTTTATTTTCCTGGCAGTGCTTAATCTTAGCAAAACAGCTTTTAAAGTTGATTTGGGAGCCAGAAAAATAAAGTGAATGACTTGTACACAATTTGAATTTCTGCTTCCATGGTTCCAGTGTCTTGCTTTTTCCTTGCTGTTTGTAGGCAGATCTGCCATTGCTTGTCCCACTGCAGCTTCAGCAATGTATGAGCAAATAAATTTAAAAAACTTTCTTGGACTTGGGGGATTATGTCTTTAGTCCAGGAATTCCGGAAGGGCACATGGAGTTCAGCTGAGCTGGGTGTCTCTCCAGGTTCAAGTCCTAAAAGATCCAAAGATTTTATTATGTTTTTTATAGGGATGTTTGATCACATGCTGAAAAAATGTTGAAGTTGGCTAGAGATGCATCTGTCTTCATGATATTTATTGGCTTTTTTTAGTTTGTTCCAGTGGATAAAGAGACAATTGATTGAAACAGATAAAAAATAAAAGAGCATTGGACACAGGGTTTGATCCTTCACTGTGGCCTCTGACTCCACCAAAATACAGCAGATCCTGCACATGTGAGGGAAGGGATGGGCCTTCCCATTGCAGGCTGTTGCAAAGGGCCCATTTGCAGTGTCTGTAGGAGGTGAGGTTTGTGGCTATATGTAATTCCCACAGAAGTACACTCCATGAATTTGGAAAATCCACCAGGCTGTCTCCTGAACTGCCGGTTGTTACTCTTATATGGTGGTCAGAGTGACTAATCAATGATCTTTCTTAACACCTACCTGACTTTTTGGCACTGAGCATCTGGAAGATCATGAACAATTTCATTGATTTAATTTGAAGTATTAGGAATAGGGCAGAAGGATTCAACATCCTCAGCCACAGACCTTCTATTCTGTATGAACTGTTCTTTCCATATTTCTCCACACTCAGCATCAAAAACTGCTTCCCATCACCTCATATTCTTTGCATCATGTGTTACCACTGCTCCTGCAGAGTGCTACAGGATGGAGTGGAAGCTCTCAGCTCCCTTTGCCAGGGAAAGGCTTTTGGCTGCTTGGACCACAGGTTATTTCTTCTGAAAAAAGGCAGTAGTCAAAGTCCTGTTAGTACCAGTTGTATGGGACTGTTCCATGGGAAGCCTGTCAGATGTGATAACCCCTTACTTGCTGTTGGGCTGTACTGCTGTGCCCTGACTTGGATTTAGTTCATGAAATAGTGGTGATTTCACCTTCAGTGTTGCAGAGCTGCAGCCTGGGCAGGAGGTAATGAAAGGCAATCTGCCAGGTTTGCTGTCTCCTGGTCAATAAGGGAAGGTGGGAGCCTTGCCCTGAGATGGAGTTGTGTGAGACCTCCGTGCCAGTGAGGAATCACGGAGTGCTCTGGCTGCAGTGCAACCACTCAGACAGACAGATGGTCAGGAAGCTGGTTTTTGGGGAAATTTTGCAATCATACATATATCTTCTGGCCTGGCCTGGTTTATTTTTACCTTTAATCCTGAAGAATTTCTATCTGATATTCTAACCTTGTTTTCTGATGTTTTATTAGAACTAACTCGCAAAGCCTCTTTCCAGCATGTGTGGAATCCTGAGCTCAGCTCTTCACTAAAAGCTGCCTTTTTAACTCTTTCACACCTTCCCCTAGTTGATTTTTCTTTATGGCCATACAGTATCTAAGGAAAACACTGGAAGGAAAAATGTGCTGTTTTCCCTTTTCAGTAAAATGGAAGGACTTGAAGTGTAAAGCACCTAGTACATGATACTAGTCTGTCAGTGCCCAGCCCAGCCATGGCAAGTGAAGGGCTGTGCAGAGCAGGAGCTGCCCAGAAGAACCAATAGTCTGAGAATAAACTAATAAGCAGAAGCTGGACATTATTTGCAGAGTGCAATGAAGTAGAAGTGAGATGCTTCAGATCAGTACAGTAATTAAGGGCAACTTATTAGAATAGTCCTTGGCCTGCCTGATGGCTACAGATATCAGAGTTCTCAGAATTTCCAAGGAAGGTTTGAGTTGTTGGCAGGGTCAGGCAGCTTACAAGCAGTGTGTGTGGTACTATCTGTGCCCTTCCATGCCAGGTCCCCTCAGTGCCAAGGCAAGGTCCTACAGAGCTTTAATTTGGTAGTTTAGACATAGTGTCTGTGAACAAACACCCTGGAAGACAAAGCCTATAAAAGATTTGTTTCGAAAGACTGTGATCTCTGTAGAGCATCTATTGACCCCTTGATTTTCAAAATGATGTAGATGCTTCATTTTCCAGGTGCCTTGCAAAGAGTTTATTCCCTGTAGCTGAGATCCGCCCATAACTATCCACCTGCAGAAACACACACCAATTTATTCATGTGCCTACCACCCTGGGGCTCCAGCCCTAACTTGGCATTGGTGAGTGTTGCTTTAATAGACTTAAATGATGAAAATTACAGATTCTTCCTTAGATGCCCATTATAGACTTTTAAAAAATCCTACACTTCCTTATTTAAAACCCCTGACTGCAGATCACCCCCTCTCCAGGAGAACTGACAGCCTGTTATAAGCAGCCCCATATGATGACAGATATGTGATTATATTTAAATAGCTCTGTCATAAAAAGCATTTCCTAGATTTTCTTTTCCTTAGCCTGATATTTAAAAGGTTGCACTGCAGTTTTCTGAGTTCTTAATGAAAAACCTTCTGCAGAGTGAGAAATTAATTGAAAGCCCTGAATGAAGCACATAAGTACCATTTATCATTAAAAAAAATGTAAAAAATAAAATTCCATAATGTGTTTATGAGACCTTCTCATAGTAACAAAAAACGTTCCAGTCTGTTCAAAACAGAGATGAATTTAAATCTCATTTCCAAAGAAAGGCTCCTGTTGCTAATCTCCCCTGTCCTGCTGTTTGAACTCGTGAGCTTCAGAGACGATAAGAGCATGTTATTATGAAAACTAACAAAGTTTATTTACACAACTTCTTAAAACAGACTCTTTCAGTGGTATGGGCAGGTGGTTAACATCCATTGTCAAATTTTTATCCATGCCAGTTTCGTAGTACACATTCTCCATCCTGTAAGCAAGATATAGTTCCCTGTAGAATGCTCTGTTATCCCAAATTTGAGGGGTTAACATGCTCTCATCTTTCAACTCCTGGAATCCTTCTTTTCCTTTGATTTTAAAATCTATGAACAATTTCACAGAGCACATCCTCAATAAACACCATAAAGGATCAAATAACCTAAGCAGCTTTAAGTTCTAAATTAAATTATATATCAAGCAGGAATCTGGCAATGCAATGCTAAACTACCATAAAGTCTTTCATCTATGCAAATCCTGTGAGTACTCCAGTGCTCCCAAATTGTCATGTGAACTCTCTGTTCTAATATTTTTAAGTGGCTTAAGCACTTAAACACTCAATTCTGGGATTCCCAACTTAATGTTGCCTCAAAGGATCCAATTTACAAAGGATGGTTCTTCAATGTATTCCGAACAGCAGGTTGTTCTCCTTCTGGGATCTATAAACTGAGGCAACAATTTAACTACAAACCATTTATAACAGCTAGGCATTCTCCTGTATTTTAAAAAGTATTGCTTCTGCATGGGATATAAATCACGGAATAAAATGTATCAGGAAAAATTGGAAATGGAGATACCACTTTATATACGAAGGAAATATTGGAAGATTTATTATCAGTGATTTTCTTAAATCTGCTTAGACAGCCAGGACCTCTTCCAGAAAGGATATGGCTGCAGTTTTTCATATCCATAGATCAGCAGTTTGTGGGGGATCTTTGGAGAACTCAGACTCAAACTAAAGGGCACTGACAATAATGAAATGTTTTCCAGTGAGCACCAAAGTGCCAGGGGCTGCTGGAAATCACCACCCCAAATGAGGGTCTTGGTATCTCACCTGCACCTCACCAAAGCGGTGAATGTGACAGTGGGAGCTTTTGTGTGTGTTGAGAACCTCTGTGACTCAGTGCCACAGGGACCAAGCTTCAGCTGGAGGCTTTAGCACATCAGGGCATCATTTTTGGGGAAAAAATATATTCTTATGCCTTCAATCAAGTTACAGCAACCTGAAAAAATCAGTTGGTTGTTTACGGCCAATGTCACCTGCAGGGTTATTTGAGTGAGGGCCACAGTAACTTAATTAACTTTACCATTGATGTGGACTAGAAGACCACATCTTCAAAGTGGCAGCAGTAACAGAAGCAAAGTCACCTGAATGGAATTGCTAATTCTAGACAAACTCACTGAGAGACTTTAAGAAACTTGACTGGTTTTCACAGGAGGAAAAAAAACCCCAAAAATGTTAGAACCTTACACAATGCAAACACTTAACAAACATTTCCACAACCCTGGAATTCAAAAATGATTTTCACTTCCATGTCTCTCTTGATAATACTTGCCTTAACAATGGAAACTGCAAAGTTCTTTCCAGCTAAAGCTTGGCCTTTGCTGCCTTTCTTCTTCAGCAAGTGACAAAACAAGTAGACAAAAAAAAAACCCAAATAAATCATCCAGCTATGAAACACTTATTTTGAAATTGTAGGAAAATACATACGTGGGCATGACATTCAGAAGCTGATTAAATCACCACATTTGCAATTCCTGAGAAAAAGGCCACAAGCAAAGTTTGCAGAGAGCAAGCAACAGATATGCAACAATGAACAGTAAAACCAAAATTTCTGAGAGTGTGTGTGGCATTAGGGAGGACAGAAGCACCCACAGAATATTGGAATCCTGGAGAATTTTTAATAGGAAGGGACCATAATGTGAGTTTCATTCTTATAGCTATACTTTTCAGTCAGGTTACATCTACCAGAACTCTGCTTATTCAGAAACTGGAACTTTTGTTGGCCAGAAGGCTTCCAATTGGAAGGGAGCAAGTATTGTCCAATTCATACGTATTTAACACCTATTATTGGTGTTGTCAGTCTGCTCTCTGTGGTCATGCAACATGTTCCAGGAATATCTCATCATAGCTAACTGGCATTAGGCTGACTGCAGAAGGGTGAAATACTGAGAAAACTGGGAAAGAAAAGTGCCTTTTAGCAGGTCCTTCCAGGACTGAGCTAAATCATAGAGTTGAAGAGACAATAATAGACATCTTTATGCATTACATTTCATCCCCAAATATGATTAATCTTGAATAGCTGCTGCCACAACTGGGGCTGATCTATGGATGAGAAGATTGTACCTCTCTATCCCAAACCAGAAAGAATGTGCAGAAAGCGAAGATACACAAATTAAATCCAGCCAATATGTCCATTACTTTATTTATGTTGGGAAGGTGAAAGACAGTGCGGACTTGCTAGACTATTTTGGTAACTGGAATGATTAAAAGCATGGCTAGGCAGCAGTGTGCACAGGCTTTAGGCTGTTCTGCCAGCTCATCTAAGTCATCATCTGCAGCATCACTTGCTGTTTGGTTACTAGAAATCCTTGGGGTTGAGCCCTTCAGTCGTACTGCAGAGTTCCAAAACATTTCATCTGGGTTTTTCTGTTTATCACTTAAGGACATGTGACCACAGAGAGTATAACTGGATGAGCAACTTTCTTTCGCCTTGGAGATGGACCTAGGATGCCTGTGCTAGACTCTCATCAGCTGCAAAGAGGAGTCTTTGGGAGCTGCAAGGTCCTGCAGCTCATTATGGCTTGGGAATGCCATTGCAAGCTGAAAATCTTGGCTACTGCGACAGGGAATGAGCAGCAGAGATGTGACAGCCTAAGCTTCTGATTTGCATTTGAGACACACTGCAAATGGGGAAAACATTTGTAATCTGCAAAATGGGACAGGACATTTTTGTCCATATGCCAAGTGTTTCTCCTCCTGTTGGGATCTGGAAAGTGAGGTATGACACGAATAATTGCAAATATGACCTGAACTTTCAAGATAAACTTTTAATAGAGCTAAACTGAGACAAGGCTTTGTGGAAGTGAGTTTGCTGTTCTTAATATGTACTTAAGTTTACATAACACTCTTCATCTGAGAGGTCACTTAAGAGCTGTACAAACAGAGACCAGGATATTAATGAACCACCTTATCATATGGAAACACAAACCTATGGCACATCCTACAAGAACATGACATACATATCAACAAGATGTGTTGTTCCCTGCCATACTGTCACATGGAAATAAAGTGAAAGTAGCTGTCTTAGCTGGAATCTGGAGATAAAAGCTGTACTTTTTGACTTTTTCATTAGTGCAGAAGAGCAAAGACTTGTATTTGAGTATCATATGACAATGGAATAATTAATGTAATGATGCTGGGTTAGGTGCTAGGCATGTACTTAAAACTGACCTCCCAGAAGACCCAATTGCATGAGTTATTGTCATGCACCCTAGTTTAGGGACCAATAATCCCTATAGAGATGACTCATAACCACTAGGTGCTATCTACACCTGCAAGTGACTGAAAACACCTAAACAAAATGCCAAGACTTCTCCATACAATTGTGGGAAAGGCCAGTGGCACGTAAGTGGGACACTCTTCCCAAGCAGGGCTGTGCTGTTGGGCCTCTGCTTCTGTCCCAGAGGCAGGGAAGCTCTGGCTCCTCATCTCACAAGCACATGTGGGGACTAAACATAAATTAAGAGATTTCTGCAGTCAAATATCAAGTTGGTGGTTAGATTCTTCTGGGGCTGAGCACTGGGGAAGTGCAGGCAATCTGAATGCCCTCCCAGACCAGACTTAGACACCACCTGAACGATGGTCTGAATTTCACCTTTAAACATGAGTCCTTATTTCAGTGTTCTCTGAAGTCTTCCTTGGGCTTTTAAATCTTTGCCCCGAAAACATCGTCTCTTGATAAGATGCATGATTTAATAACCATTTAAAAATAATAATAAAGAAAGAAAATTGAGAACCCAAGTTCTGCACAGTGAGGTCAAATACTCAGTTCCTTCTCCAAGCTGAGATCATTGTGCTTGGAAAACTCAGGACACAACTGTTTTGGTCCAGCTTTTCTTTAAAGTATTTTAATCTGATGTCCAAAACAAAGCAGTAAATTAGATGAACCAGTCAGATGAAATTCAATGTCTTTAGCTGAAACTTGGCATGTAGCTTTGCCAGCTCAGTTATAGATTTTTTTGATGACTCTTTGCCTTTTTATTTCTCTCACTGCCTTTTTTCCCCTCCTCTTTTTTTAATGCCTTAAAATGTATTTTCCATTACAGTATTTAAGCACAGGAAAGCACCACCTTACTAACTTCTCTAATGTAGCTATTTTACTTAAATATTCTAGACACTGGAGCCATTTTCTATTAAACTTACAGGTTTCTTTCATTCTGTCATTGGAACATGGTTTTAAATGTAAACTATTTTGTTTCTGAGTTTTATAGAAATGAATGTAATGTGGAAATTCACTTTGCTCAAATGAAGTTAAACAAAGTAATAAAAAACTACAAAAGCTTATGATCCTGATCAATGCAGGAACATCTCCCTAATTTCCATTGCTGAGTTCTGCTATTCTAGCACCAGTGAAATTAGTTTTTCCCCATGGAGATCCTAGTTCAAATGCTGAATAATGCAGTATATTTTTAAGGTTTAACTTCAATCAGTGCACATTTTAGAAGTCACTTCACATCAAAGTTAATAGTGCACTGTTTACAATTACCATGGAAATTTTTATACAGGCAGTTTGTTCCCTTTTCTTTCTCTCCTGGACCTTGTAGTGATGATAACAGCACTTTACAAACCGCTGTATGGTGTTTGGTCATAACATCATTGCACCCTGACCTTACTTGTAGGTCTTTACCGTCTTGGGAGGTGCCTGGAATGGCACTGAAAAGGTAGTTTGAATTGTCACTCTGTACTCATTCTTCAACTTATTGAGAGCAATGCTGATTCCCAGGGATAGTCAGACCTGCTTAGAAATTGTAAACTTCTGGCCTTTCTCTGGCATCTGGATTTGCTGGTTTGTTGCTAGCAATTCCAAAGAAACCATGATTCTCCAGCCCAGACAGCAATATTTATCTCTTTTCTTGAACTTGTCTTTCTTCTCTGATTTCCTTCAATATCAGTAAGGGAAGCAGAAAAAAAAATCCAAACTTTAAACCTTCTCTTGGGAGGAGAAATAAGCTAAGGTAACTTTCTAAGGAAGTAGAAAACAAGCTGAATTTGGCTTTCTTAAATTCAGTTTTAAGGCTTGACCTTCAGTTCTACAGGTCACGTGAACAACAAAAACATTTATATAGACATTTTGTTCCCAATAACTCCCCTAAAGAATGACACCACACACTTTCATATGGCTACAAAAGGAAGTTTGAATTTCCAAGAATCGGGCATTTGAAAGGTTTCCTGCAAGTGATATCATTCTGCAGGCAGACCTTATACCTCTGTACTAAATGAATGAGAATTAGATGCCCAATCCTTTCATTCTTAAAGTCATTTCTTAATCAAGATGGAATGTCTATCTTCTTTATGACAGTGAGAATCCAGAATAGCCCCACTAAACCAAATATCACAAATACAATAATTTTTTTGTATACAAAGAATAGTAATCAATGCAGTAATGGAGTGCATTTATCTTAGTTTAAATGCAGAAGTGTCTTTCAGATCTATTTACATTTTTCTTCAGATATTAATGCATCAAAATTCAGCTATATGGTGGGTATAGCTGCCTTAGAAGGATGTACCTCAGGCACTGAGCTATGGAAAGAGAAAATAACTGGCTCACAGAAGAAAGACTTTAACAGAATTCAGAGTGGAATCCTTATCTCCTTTCCAGCTCTTCCTTTTATTATAGCACTTTTTCCTGAATCCTGGAACAAAAGAAATGTAGCATAATTCAGATTTTATCTTCTGTAGAGTAGCTGTGAAATAGCAGCTCCACAAAATCACTGTCCTTTACACAGTGTGAGTGACTCACTAGCAATGTCAAGGGTTGTTTTGCTCTTCTGATCTGCTCATGCACAGGGCTGCATCCAGGAGCCTGTTTACTCAGGATTCCTTCCCTATGTGTATTATTTGCTGTAAATAAAAATAGTTTCTCCCCCTACCCTTGGATTGCCTGGAGGTGGTACTCTCCAGCTGTGGGGTTGTACCCTGGCACTGGTGGTGGGCCAGCACTCACCCAGGCTCCAGCAAGAACAGGCAGATGGTCCACGTAGGTGGGATGTTGGAGTGGCATTTCAGAATATCAGCAGTTTTAAGAGCTAACTGACATTCATTTTGGAAGTGGGACAGACCCACTCCATGGGTTTTCCATCTTAAAGCCATCTGCAACCTTCCAGAGTTAGCTTATGCTTTACTGGAAAAGCATCCATCCAGCACATGCCACTCCAGAGCTCCTTGGCTCATCCTCCACGAGTTTAAGGGGATGGCAGACTTCATTTAAAGGAGCAATCCCTCTGCCATCACTTAACAGCATGCAGTAAAATAAAGAGTTAAAGATAATCTAATAATTAGGAACAACCTGGTTTGGCCATATCAGTCTTCCTAACAGAAATGCACGAATCCACATGAGGAAAATGCTACTCTCTGTGGCAGTCATAGATGGGCATTGCTCAGAATCAGACTTTTTGACTAAGATGCATCTCTATAGACAAAACCAAAATGGACAAGAGCACGTAGAGCTTGATGGGAGGAGAGGGAACATCCTCTTTCTCCATCACACTGCAAATTAAGTTGGTTAAATTGTTACCAGTTTATCACAATTCAGCCTATGGCTTTAGAAGTGCAAAAACTCATAATGTTTTTCTCCCTTCTTTTCACTAAAAATTCCAGACTAGTTATTACATGCTACTTTTTTCTTGCTCTATCTCTATAGAGATTCAGTGGGAAACCTGCATCAGTACCAAACAGAACTATTTCTCCTTTTACAGCTCTTTTTCTGTGTTCTTGTTTGGTGACTCCAAAGATTGAAAATGAGAACACAACCTCCCATTACACAACAACATTCCCAGTGGGCAGACTGTTAGAGATGAAATATCAAATCACAAGCACTGCACAGAGATTTAAAAGAGGTAAATTAAAAGCTTTATCATTTGATTAACCTCTGTGTCTCGCATTTGAAAATTAATGCTAATGAAGTTTGCTTTCATGTAAGCCTAGAAATACTTCTCAGAGAATTTGAAAGTCCAGAACACTACTGAGAAATTGCCCTATACAGTTTTTAATAGTTTATACACAAGAACATGTCTTAACTGTTTTTGAACATCTTTACAAGACAGTATTTGATCCAAATTTTCACCATACCTTCGTCCTCCCACTGTTTTAAAACTTCACTGTTGAACAAGCCTGATATGGAAAGCTGATGGTTTAGTTCAACACTATAATTAGGTGATGGTTAAAGTCAAGTCAGTGATTTTCCAGAGGCTTTCCTCTTTTTTCATTATGTTTTCTTTCCATTGAATAGAAAGAACAGAAACTTCCAGGTGAAGAGAATTGTCTAAAGTGAATTACTTTAATGACAATGCCTTTTCCATGAATCAATGATGCACATTAAAGTTTCAGAGTGCACTTTAGAACAGTACAAAATGTGGAAAATAGCAAGATACCAGTGCTATCCCCCCTCTAAATTATAGATTGAGTATTAGATTCTACTCTCAACCATGCAGGTGCAAATCCATTAATGTCAGAGCAGCTGCTTCAGGTTGATGTTGAAATGATTGAGATCAGAACTCTCCTGGGGAGCTGGTTCTTTCCCATTGCTCATGGCAAGTGGGATGGATCTGATTGCTGGAGTCATCCTACCAATCAACCTCTTCTCTACCATGCTGAATTATAGCATGTTTAAACTAAGGGATATTATAGGGATATAGCAGGATGTGTGGGAAATTGATGAATGTGTCTGTGAGATGCATAATGAAATACTTGGAAATCCAGTTCAATTGTTTCCCCCTAAACTTCCATGGGTCCCTGTTGTTGGGTGAGGCATCCATTTGGGGGGGTCTTTGAAAGAGTTAAGCCTAATGTGGGTCTGCTTCAATAAGTGGATCTGTGCCTCCACTGATAAACATTTTGCAAATACACAAGTAGAAAAAAACATGTGAAGCAATGATTTAACTGTCTTTTCTACTACTGCATATTTATTTACCTGTATGTTGGAAAGCCTTCCACTTAAAATATCTGTATAAGGTTTGACAGTTTTCACCCTTTCTGGTAGATCCCGAAGAAGTTCTAGGTAGTTTTTAAATGCACACCAGCAAATTGAATCTGTTCTTAACATACCCTTCCTACATCCTTCTGAATCAATGAAGCATAAGATTTTTGACCTTTTTAAGGCACAACAGAAGGACATGCCTAAATTATGCATTGCTGAGGAAGGAAGAACTATTATGAAAAACTTTGACATTTGTTTGGACAGATCCTCAGCTGTGGTAAACTGAGAAAAACAACCAGAATTCAAGACTCACATCAAAGGGAGATCTAAGTTACACGCGCTGCATCTGAAGGGTTCAATGTACAGGGTAAAGATGTATCATTTTAGATGCAACAAAATTGAATTATGAAGAATTTACAGGGTTTTCCTTCAGAAGGAAAAATTGACAGTTGGGAAGAAAAAATAGAAGTCCTGTTTTTCACAAATTTAGAGCAATTCCTGTCACGAGAATGAGGTTGGTATAGGGTTCGTAAACCTTGCTTTGCCAGACTTTGCTTCTGTGAGTGCAGCGAAGGGGAGTTTTCAAGCAGCCTGATGAGATTCCTGGCCTGCAACTTCTAAGCAAATAAAACCCATGATGTTTGTATTCCCTTTTGCAGCTAGTCCCAGATTCCTCCATCCTCAGACAGCACAGCCTGTATTTGCAAGAATTTGCAGATAGATTTAGATAAATTTGTCTGAGTAGCAAAAAACATGAGGATTAAGAATTGCCTATAAAATGTGAGCTTTGGTAATAAACCAGAATGTGTGGGAGTTCTGCTCTAAGGCAGCAGTATGTCTTAAGTCAAGGAGGCTCAGTGAATAAAACCTTCTCAGTATGGTATTAAAATGAACTTCATACTAATTTTGGCTTGGCTTGTGTTAGATGAAAATACACTAATTTTCCACTGGCAGGAAAGCTCTGTGTGTTTTCATTTCAGTTGTAATAGAGGTGACAATACATTAGAGGGCTTTGAGAAGGCAAGGGGAGGTGATCTGACAGTACTTTTACATTGGAATTGCCCTTTGGGCATCTATCCGAGGTGATGCTGCCCCTTCCTACCCCCAGTTATTGCTTCAGCAGGGGTAAGTGATGCACATGCTCTGAAAGCTGCCTGATGGTTATAGCAGTCTGTACAAGAAAAAAAGATGAAGTTCACAGAAATGAAAGGAAAAGATCATTACTACTGTATTGTCTCACACAAAGTATTATTTTCCCCTCTGACATTCCTCCTTTTGCTATCAATGGGGGCATTCCAGATAATGTGATTCTAAAGGGAAAAAGATGTAAACAATTTGCTTTGGTATGCCAGAGACAGACTTAATTATCTGGATATTTGCTGGGTATGTCTGCAAACCATTACAGACTGAATTAAATCCCTTTGAAAAGCCAGGTCCTATTTCTCTTTACTGTTCTGTAACATCTAAACACCCTGATAAACCATACATATTTGTGCTAATTAGGCAAGGGTTCTTTGTTCCTTTTTTCATTTAGAAGAAAAAAGGCCAGTCAAGGGGTGTCCCAGAGACCAACCTGTTCACAATTCCTTCTCTATGAAAATCACCATGGCCAATTGCAGGGCCTCCAGGCCTGAACAAAAGAAACTGAAGCAAAGAAATGGGCTCTGAAAATATACATTGTCTTTACCCAAGGGGAAGAGAGTAAGTGATGAATACCTGGAACGGAAGCACAGGCAGCACTTGGGCTGTGGATGATGAAGTGCATTAGCAAGAGCTGAGTTCCATGATGGTTCCATTCATCCTGAAGGTTTGCTCAAGCTGCTGTGGAAGATGACACATGTCATGTTCTCTTGGAGCTTTCTCTTAAAATGGAACCTACTCTGTTTGTTCATTTCTATTCACAGTGAGTCAATGTTGGATCAAAGTGATGCTTCCCTACCAATGTTTCTCCAGTGACTCAGTCAGCTTCTGAAGATTTAACTGAAGTAATTATTTATGTCCTTTTGTGTTACAAAGAAAACCTGAATATAATGGAGAGGATTCCTTCTCCCCAGGCCCAGCCTAGGTAGAAACACTGAAGTGACTGAGTGCTTAACAGGGCATTCCTCCAGCTCTGCCAGGAAGAAGCAGAGTTTGAGAAGCATGAACTGTCTCACTCATCTCAGCGAGGAATGGCTTCCAAAGCCTGATAAAATTCATCTTTGTGCATGAGTACTGTGCTGGCCACAGATGTATGGGATGTTCTGCTCCCACCTGATCTCTTTAGGGTGGGGGTCTATGTTATCAAAGCTGAAGGGCTCATCTGGTCCTCATCCATATTCTCTTCACCATTTCTGTCTGGGGGAAGAAAAAAAAAAAGATAACCAGCAATAACATTTTGAAAGTGTGAAAGTGTGAGGCTGAAAGCAAGAGAATTTGTGATTTAATGGTATGTTAATATTAAACATCTAACATCAAATAATGTTGTTCTAAACCAAGCAATAGCCTAGGAATATGTATGTAGAAAAATATAAAAAAGATAAAAAAGCTGGGGTTTTTTTCCATTTTCAAGCTGGAGGCAGGTTATAAAGTAAACCTGGGAGCAGCTTGTCACCAGCAGTGACTTAGAATCCGGAAAGAAAAATCTCCTTTTTGCAACCTTTTGACAGACTATTTCATGGAACAGCTGGAGATGAGTGGAGATGGTGGCTATGCTCAAACTGTTTGGTGCTTTCCACACATTCAGAGAAAGCTGGAAGGGACTGTTCATGCAGTGACCAAGAGATACCACTGTTGATTTAATACAATACCTTACATTTCTATTGCTAAAGAAGACATTGTATTTCACAAGACTTAGCATGTTGATGAGGATCTGCAGAACAGATTATTTATGTCAGAAACCAATGTAGGATGGACTTATGCCCGTCCCTCCATTTATATTCCCATTTCTGTTCCAAAGAAGTCCTCAGATCAGTAGAGGAGCTTTTTCCCCTCTTTTTCTCCTCCATTACAGAAAGCAAATTGAAAAGAAGGTCCATATAAAAATTAAGAAATCAGATTTAGTCTGAGACCTCTTCCTGAAATCTCTGTATATATGGAGTAGTGTTGAAATTTTCAGAGAAAATCATGAGATTTCACATGTTTTGGAGCTTATGCACTCCCAAATTGCTATAATCTGACAAATTACAGAGGCAAAACCTGTTCCTGAATTTATAGATCTGGATTTGAGTCTGCTTTTACATCAGCCTGTCTGTTCAGGCCTGTCTGTGATCCAAGCATTAAGACGGAGCACAACCTTCTCTGGAAAGAAGACATCAGTTCAAAGAGACTTCTTTGGTTTCTCCTGGATAAAGCCACAAGTAACCACAAACTCTTTAACTCACTCTGATTTTATTCTTTTGCTAAGAAAAACAGTTCTGAACCATCTATATTCCTACAATAATGGACACTGGCCATGCTTAATTTTTAATTTTACACATGTGCTATTAATTATATCACCTTTCCACATTTCCTGTTCTCCCTAAAATGTGACATGCATAGCAAGCTAACTCTTATGGCATAGTGAGGCTCCCTGACTCTCAGGATTTCCCTGGCCATGCCAGGTCCAGTCCATTGCTTTGAACTGGTTTGTGCTCCAGCTCAGAGCTGTGCTGCAGAGCACATCTGAGACTGGGACATCAGATGGATCCAGGGTCAAGTGTCCACTGGACCTAGAAAACAGATAAACATCCTCCAGGTTTTATGCTGAACTAACTAGATCAAGTGTTTATAGCAACTCAACAACACCTTCAGTAACCTAAACCCTAATCAGGTTGAAATTTAATCAAAGTATTCGAGGGATGTGCACTAAAAAAACTTGATTTGGTCAAAATCAACCAGTCAGGCCAATGGTGATCCTAAAAGTTGAAGTCAATGACTTGCAGAACTTTCCTACACTATGTGTCTTTTGGGGTATATGGGGAAGAGTGTTCACACACACATAAACAATATATGCAGTCTCCTCAGTTATAAACCTGTGAAATATTATATGAAGTTGCTATTAAAACTACTACTCTTCTGACATTTTTCAGTATGTCTTCAGACATGTAACAGGGATGTATAATGTTTTTTTAGAATTGCTGAATAAAATTGTAATTTAATGCATGCCACCCACAGGATGAGCCCCCTGTACTTCCATTCAATAACACCATAATGACTGATTCACTCAGAAAGCTGTTGTGGCTGCTTCATGCATCATGTTCTTCAGCTGCATAAAAAGTTACTAAAAGCCAAACTGTTGATACACAGTCCATACAGGGAGAGCTGGTAGAATTAAGTACCCTTTTTGTTTTGTAAAATGTAGAAAGAAAAATACTGATTTTATAGATACTGTTGTGTTGTGGTCTTTTGGTATTGGGTGACTGGGATGTGAAGAAACCACTTTCTGATACAGAATACAAGACAAAAACTTTTTTAAAATTATGTCAAAACCATGAAGGAGGAAAAGGATCTTCTGATCTTCATTTAATATCAATAAATAGCTCTCCAAATCCCTAGGTAAGGCAGATAAAAATTACAGAGTCGATCAGTTCATCTATAAAGGTGTTGGGACAGTTGTATGACTCAGCATGGGACAAACCAGAGCTCCACTGGTATCACAAGAGAGCTCTCTGAGACTGGGACAGCCTTCTAAGCTTGCCTAGCTTTATTAAAGACAAGAGACTGGCATGTCCCGACACTGGGGTACAGGAGATATGGTGAGGGACAGATTCAGTGACACTACAAAATCCTTCTGGTGCTTGAATGAAGATTCTGTGCCTTGTTCATTTAGTGGCAACAAGGCTTAGAATTGTGCTAAAAATGTAGACAGGTGTAGGAGGTGATATACCAGCGTAGTGGACTTATGTAATTATATATGTGCTAAGAGGCAGAAAGTGTCAGTGTGAGAGCCCAGAACTGTCCTTTTACTCTTTCAGTGATCTAGAGGAAGACACCATGCTCAATTCTTGCTTTCTTTTTCTGCAGATTGTAAATTCATACAAAAGACAGTAAGTTAGTGTATACATAGAGCAGCAAGTTTGCAAGCAGTATACTATGACTTCTTGGAAACTCTAGTTCTTTGTTCATATTATTTATTACCATTGAGTGTTAATTAAAAGACCAAGTCTACTTAGCTCTAGCTGTCTGAATACACAGTTAAATTTGGGAGAAAGTTTCTGATATATTAGTAAATCTAAAAACAGCACACAGCTTTTGGCATTCCTCTCCTCCCCACTTACTGTGCATCATCAGCTTCACAACTACAATAAGTTCTTCAGCTGTGTGAAACCCCAAAAAGTCAAGCCCTCACCACTGGCTGTGTTGATTAACACTTAGGTTGTGAGGAGAAAGGAGCCCTAGCAGATATAGCATCTTCTGCAGGAACATTTTCCATTGCTGGTCTCCTGCGTGCTCCTACTGCCAATGACACACAGCACCTCATCTTTCCAAGCCATTTTACTTTGTTTTCCTCAAAGAAAATGATCTAAGAGTGGCAAGGGTGTGCTTTTGCAGTAGTCTCTGGAAAGGCTTATTGCTGCCATCTGTCTCTGCACAACCTTTGCAGAGCTTAACCTCCACTCATGTTCTGTAGCATTATCGATGCCATTTACTCTGTAGGAAAACACAATGTTTTTTCACCCAGTGTATCCCAATTCTAAAAAAAGTGAGAGGAAAGCAATTTAATTCTGGACAAAAAGTATGAATATTTTGGGGACAAAACCATTGTGCTCTATTCCCCTTTAAACTCTACTTTTTGAAGAATTCAGGTTGTTCAGTCTTCTCTTCTTGAGACATTTACTTTTAAATATAGTTTTAGCAAAATATGGTTTTTCCAAAGGGTAAGTTTCATTTGGAAAACGTCAAAATAAAAAATGTTTCACTATGTCCAAGAGGAAACATTTCATTTAAAAAACTGTCAAAAGAAAATGTGTTTAGATTTAATAAAAAAGCCTTGGTCAGCTTTTTTCAGCTGTAAGGTACAATCTAAATCAATAGAAGTTACAATCTCCCTAAAAGTCATCTCATCCAGAAATAGGTGCTGACTGATACCTCAGCCACCATCCTGCTCAGGTTTTCCAGCTCTCTTGTTTTATAGCTGTCCCAACTTTAAACCGAGAGTAAGGGCAGACTGTATCACTGCACTCAGTGTTATTTCTTCTTTATTTTCCCCCTCCTCAGCAGCCTTTATAAGCACTACACCTGTACACTCAGAACAAGTGCCTACCATCCCTCCCCATGTCCCTGTGCCATCAAGGCTCAGAGGTGCAAATTCACTGTCTCACACACCCAGTGGGCTGTGGTGTGAAGAAGGAAATTGTGTGGCTGCAGTTAGTGGGAGAGTGTTGTATTAACAGCCATGGAGGCACAAGTCTGTTGCTATTAGACCTGGCTGGGACCACTTGTCAGCCCAAACCTCACTCATCTATTTATAGCTCTACTTGCCCAGGGGTGGGCTAATAGGAGATGACAGAGCAGTTTAGTTTTCCTGCCCATTCTTCCTTCAACTTCTCTGCTAAAAGTACATGTTTGATAAAGTGTCCTGTAATACAGACAGATGGCCATTAAGAATTAATGTAAATTCAACAGTCTCAGAGATGAAAACAACTGTTGACCATAAGGAAAGGGGATGGTGCTCAAACTGCTGCCCTGATAGCACAGACTTTGCCTTGTTTCCCATATATAATGACTTTATGGCCACCAAATGCCTTCCTTCTTGATATATCTAAAGGTACCTTCTGCTTCAGTGTTGCCAGAGGGGCAGAATAAGGACATGTAAGTATCAAGGCAAAATGGACTCTGAGAACCAGGAACACTACTCCTTTTCCTGTGAGGAACAATTTTTTACTTAAAAAAACAAACAAACCCAGCCAAAACCTTCCCACAAAACTCCAAACTAAAAGTAAACCAAAAACCAATTTTTATTTTGTTGTTTGGTTGTTGTTTTTTTTTAAATAGCAAGTATCTCAAACCTCAGCAGAAGGCTGCTCACCCTGATCGCCAATGCAATCAGCACCTTGCCACGGGGAGCCGTGTAGGCAAACACAGCATCATTTCAGTAAATTTCTCATTAAGAAACAGCTAAATGCACCAATTGGGCCTGAAACAATAATTATATCTCTATGACTCACAGACAATGGTGACAGTTTTCTCTCAGCTCAGGCCAGGTCTTCTCACTTGCTTAACTCAGCTGAGTTTACTGCAAAGACACTCTGAGTGAGTGTCAGCAGAAAACCTCAGAGCTGAGTAAAGGCAGGGCAGGGCAGGGCAGGGCAGGCAAGGCAAGGGAAGGGAAGGCAAGGGAAGGGAAATTTTAGAGGAAGAAGTAGGATATACTGGAGACTTGGATTTACATATGATCCTACTATACTGCAGAACCTGCCATTTGTCCACTGCTTTTCCTTTATCTGCCTTGTGTGTATAGATGGTAAGAACTCCAAGGTAAAGGGATAGATTAGAAGTTGTGAGTGTGGAACCTGCACAATGGCCTCTGTTCTTCACTAGTTCAGCAATAATCCTGGAGTAACTGAGGAATAAATAAGGAAAAGTGAGAGAGTAAAGACTGTGCATTTAAGAATGGTGAAGTACTGGAAAACACACGGGGAGCTGAATTTTAGCTTTGTTAAAGTGATTAAAAAACAGTATTTAGACAGGAACATCTGAAAGAAAAGAGGTATCTAAGGACTGTATGAAGGTTGGGAATGGAGAGTCTGTTGTCTCATGCCCTTGTCCTTCACAGCACTGAAAAACATATTCTCTGACATGTTTACCCACAAGAGCTAAAATATGTTGTTTAACAGACTGATCAGACACTGGACAACATTGAAGCGTGAATGGTATTGGGAAATAAAAGAGTGAAATGAAAGGCTGCAATAAGAAGACTGTTTTTTTCCACAACACTCAGCCCAGTCACAGAACACTCAGGCATTTGGTATTTACTTGGGCAGACATAGAGGAGTGGTACTATACCCATTTCTGTTTGAAGTTGCTAAGTTATGAAACCACAGGTTCCATGGCAGGCTCATGGATGAGTAGGCTTTGCTTCCACCTCACAAGAGTCGTGCAATGGTCACGAGGAGCAGCAGCTCCACAGTGGCCTTACCAGAAAAGGTAAAGAAAAAGGAAGAGCTCAGCTGCCCTGGCAGACAAAGACAAACCAGTATAGTTATGCCTAAGAAGTCTTTCTGTCTGTATGTAAATTTGTGTAGAGCAATTCAGATCATGAAAGTGTGGAGGCATTAGAATGTGAATTATGGAAACTTCTCAGATCATCAAGTCCAACCATCAATCCAGCATCACCATCATGTCCAAAACTAAACCATGACCTGCTGTACCACATCTGCACATTTTGTGAACACTTCCAGGGATGGTGACTCTACCACTTCCATGGGCATCCTGTTTCAAATCTTGACAGCCCTTTCTTGAAAGAAATTTTTTCTGATATCCAATCTAATATCCAATCTAGACCTTCTCTTTGGGCCTTTTCCTCTTGTGGAGAAGAGACTGACACCCACCCTACTATAACTTCAACTCAGAGAGTTGTGTAGAGAAATTAGGGATCCCTGAATGAGGATACCTGTAAACACTGAGAAACAGACCAACCTCTTTGCAGTTCTTGTAGTTTTCTATCACATAAATTTTGATTCAAAGTGAATTATTTTTCATAATAGCCCACTGGAAGAAAAAAGAGACTGGCATATTGTATATTATAAAACCACTAGAAACGTCAGATAGGTATTTTATTCTTTTTCTGGAGATTTCAATAGTTCCTTTTCATCTGGAGATGTAGTTCTCCTTCTAAGAGGGCTCCAGGTGCTGCTTTCCTAAGAAACAGCCTAAAGATAAACCTATATACATCGTCTTATACTCACAGATGAAATAATTTGCAACCTGTAATCTTTTTAGAAGATTATCACCACCAAATTTAGCTTAATTTAAAACATTTTTCAAATTAAAGTCTAGTAGAAATGTCTTTGCATCTGACCAGAATATTATCTGAGGAAAATTTGCTGTTCCAATACTAGTAACAATGGTAAATATTTGAACTGCTACCCTTGTTACACAATTACACTTCTCATAGATCTGGATTGCACAGTCCTCTCTGGAGAATCGAAGCAACACTCTGGCAATAAAGGTAGAATCCAGAAAAAAAATGCTCCAACATTTGGTGGTTCTGGGAAGATCTTCATTACATAAGTTGTTTTCTCCAGACCTGTTTAAGTCTCTCCAAATTTTTAATGACTTAAGAGATTTATCATGTAAGAAAGTTCCCTGATAAACTGCTCAACAAGTTATCACACTCCTCCAGTATTTTATTAGAAATGGATGGTTCACTTCTACAGTTCACTGGCATTTGCTGCTCCCACTGAGGGATTTCTGACAGTCTTGCAATAATATAAGACCCATGTGGATGTTCAGCTAATGCAAGATAGGGAAATAGCAACTTTTAGTTGAGACAAGCTTAATAAAGTCACAGTTTTTCAGGTTTCAGAGTAATTGGATATCATATAACAAACTACAGCTGGAATCTTATCTAAAATTGGGAATGAGGCACCTTTCTGGCAAGTTCTGCTGTAAACACTCAAGTAATTCATTGATGCTATTCTTGTCTCTTGGTGTGAGTCATCAGGCACATTGGTCATACCTCTGTACACAGACAAAGGTGAAGGAGACAAAATACTGGAAAACGTGCATGGTTAAATTTAGTCAAAGATTTAACTTCAAGCTGTCACTTAGAACAACTCCTTTACTTTGACAGCAATGTTGGGGGGAATGTCCAGATTTTTGTGGCGTGCTTGAATGCTTGCAGGTGAAAAACAAGTGACCACACCTGGCAGTGCTGAGTCACCTGTAGGAGTCTGTTCTTCTTTAACTGATTTAGACATGAAAGGAAGTGCCTCATCCTCACCCATGTAGAATAAAGATGTTTGGACACCAACCTTTTGAGGTCTGTGAGAGTTATAGCATCCTAGATACTGCACCATCATGTGTAATGGCACGTGTTGTCCAGGACTTTGAATGATCTGGTTTGGGTTAGGTGTCAGCGTTTGGCAGCTCAGGAATATCTCTCTTCCTTGGACCTATGGCTCATGATTTTTAGACAACTGGGCTCTTCAAATTGAGTAAGAAAGTGAAGCAACTTTGACTCCCACCATCACCTTTAGAATAATAATCAAAAAGGAACAGTACATGATTCTAACAGGATTTATGAATTAAACGTGTCTTTCAGTACCTGTGTTAACCACAAGACAGTTTCCCAGGGAACTGTTACGTCTCCTATTTCATGTTAAACAATTGCTGCATTTTTCCTCACTAAGAGAACAGATATCTTACAAAAGCACAAAAGGGTTTCAGTACCCTCTTTAGGTTTATGAATCTCTGTGTGCAATGTTTATCATTGCTAAATATAGATGTGAAAAGCACCAATCCTTTTCATGGCATTTAAAACACAATGGCTCTTCAGCCTCTTCAGTTTTCCTCTTGCTTCAAGTAGGGAAAAATATTCAGTGTGCTGTATGTTTGTTGCCTCAGAAAGATGTATGTATCTACAGCAAAATCATAAATACTTGGTTGCCTGAAACTTTGTAAATGTTGTCCTTTTGCCCACTACAAAACTGATTACTTCATTAGCCCAAGATATACAGCTAAAATAAACATGATATACAGTGAGGCTGTTCTCATTTTGGCTGGATTCTCAATCTGTGAGATCCTTTCTACTCTGGGAAATATAAAATATTATTTTCTGTTTGCAGAACTAGTGATAACTTGCTCCACAGAGAACAGAAGGCTTACGTTGAACTTGACTTCAAAACATTGCTTAATCTTGGGGCACTATCTAGAATGGTCTCTGTTTCAGCTGAGGTTCAAGTTCATGTCCCTTTGATGCTGTAAATGGAGCATGTTGGACTGGCTGACGCAGTATTAAATGTTCTGTGTGCTTTTATAAGAACAAATTAACAAATTATCTGAGGGTTAGCATGCTCTGCTTTACATGCTGAAAATTCAGAGGTAATGACTTCAAAAGCTGATCTGTGTTTTCCTTCGTGCCCTAAAACTTCATTCACTTGCATTGCCATTCTTGTTCCTTATGCTGGTCTAGAACATCAGGTTATCTCAGCAGAGTTTATACACAAATGGACCACAAGGTTCAAGTCAGAAACAGAATGAATGTTATGCCAGTACTGATCTCCATTTTACCTGTTCATATGGTATTTGAAGCAGACATCACCCACTGGACATGTTACTGGATCACCTGCTCTAGGTGACTCTGTTTGAGCAGAGGGGTTGGACAAGGTGAGTGACTTTCAGAGGCCCCTTCCAACCCCAACTGTTCTGTGAACTCCCCCCTAGTATGATTACAGGTAGCAAGATTGCAGTATCAGATATAGTTCTGTTCTTTTTCAGTAACAAATTCTAAAGATATGGAAGAATCTTTAAATTATCTTTAAAAACATAGAAGGAAAATTATTAGTGTCTCTGCAGTTCTTTACCCCAATCATTCATTAGATCAGTGGAGGGTTGTTTTCATCTTTTTCCAATTTGGTACACTTTTAAATTTCAGTAGGAAAATGTTTTTAGTATTTCAGGATTTGGCTTGTTCTTTTCTGCCTACAATCTTATTTTTTTACCATCCTTTCACATGACATCCCTTCCCAGGAAAGGAAAAGGAATGCCAAACCTTTCTCTGTTCCCTGCCAGTGTCGGTGTACCCATGGCATGATTACATCCACAGCACCAGCCAAGCAGACAAAAGAGCTGTTCAGCACGGGACTCCCTGTTCCAAGGCTGGTTGCTTTGATACCTTGCCTTTCTGTTTCTCCAAAGCTTCCTGCCGCCTATCTTCAGATCTCTTTAGGCTCTGCTTCTTCTCATAGATCATTTGCAGCATGGCACATACTGTCTTCATCCAGGAAACATCCCACTACTCAATCTTAACAACATCTGAAATTCTTTTTAAGTGCCCATTTATAGTAGGTAGTGCTTTTGGAGTCTTTTTTTTTTCCACATACCCAAAACATCCCAGTGAAAGGCTAAAAATTGCATCAAATATCAAGAAGGTGTTGAATTTTCAGAAGTAGCTAATCAGTGAGTGATCTTTTCACCATGCTTCTAAAGCTAAGAAACTAAAGGTTTCCCAAGTATTGCAAGAAAAGATTTATCACCCTTTGGAGAATTTTTCCATGTGCAGCTGGTTATATACGATGCTGTGGGAGGACTAAATCATGAATTTGCTGTAAATTCTCCCTTAAAGAAAAGATGCACTTTTCAGAGGGCTGAAATATTAGAACCTTTGTTGAACTTACGTGGTTCTCATATCAGGGAAGCAATTTCTGACACCTATAGGTAGTGTACTTTTGTTCAGCTTCAAAGTAGTATTTCATTGAGGTAGGAAAACCTGTGGCTGGAAACAGTATCATGGACTAAGGCACACGTGTTGAAATGAGTTAGACAATAATCCAGTTGTAAGACAGGGCTCTCAAAGATGAAGAACCTGTCTTTCCATTCAAAGACAACTCATATAGTTGATTTGGGGTGCACTGCTTTTGGATTTCATTGCTATCCCATAAAAAAAATATATATCCCAGAAAAATCAGTAACATTCAGACCAGTGCACTGAGTGCTGAATTGTGGGGCCCATTCCCACTCCTACATGGATTCCTTCAGTCATTCTCTGCACCTTAATTCTCCTTAAAGGAGAAAGAGAATTATTCTTTGTCTGAGAGGGATCAGAGAATAACTATCAGATGTGTTCATATGTTTATAACATGAGGACTCCCTACTGATACCCACTTCAAAAAGAAATGTCCAGAGAACCTTAAGGAAGCAAGGTCAGCTACATCCTTAGAAAGGTCAGCTGTAGAGAACCCCATGAGGATCCAAATGCCTGTTTAAATACCAAAGAAAGCTTCAATCTCTGGTTCCACACTTTTCTGAAGAAAAATGCAGTACTAGAGGAACATCATCTGTAGCCATAAGGGTATGATGCTTCTTATGTGACAATGTAGGGTTTTTTATGGAGAGGTTTAAGGAGACCAGAGGGAGCTTCTTAAATTATAATGAGCAATCCAGACAATATCAGTTTGGGGTTATTTTCTACTTTTTTCTGTTCCTTAATGCCTAAGCTCTACTGCTGATCTTTGCAGCTGGCAGATGCCAACATAAATTTCTATTCTCTTTTCCTTCTTTAGTTAAGTCTGACATACCAGAAAATGTAATAAACTCAGCAGAAACAACATTATTAGTGCTGCCACAGAATTGGGAAGTTTCCCTGGTAGGATTATAGAGCTGCTAGTGTTGACTTCCCTGTCAGCCCACTTGACAAACTAATTTTATTTTAATTGGTTAAAAGCCATTGCCTTTTAAACCCTTAGCTGCAGAAGTTTGTCCCTATTAATATTACAATACGGGGAAATGAAAGTGAGAAGGTGAAGGAATTGGGGAACTTGGTGAATTTAGAGTAGTTTGGGGCAGTTTGTTTCGTTTGTTATTCAGGTTACTGTACTACACACTTAGAGACAGGCCAAACATGAGAAAGAAGTAACTCTCAGACAGAAAAAAAACACTGAGCAAATGCTGCTTTGTCTAGTACAGATCCAAAGAAAGCAGAATTCTGGCACCTCATATGGCACAAGTTTACACTGGTGGAGAGAAGGATTTGGCCCTTCTTTCCTAGGGATTTGTGTGTATAAAACAATACAAGTGTGTTTGTATGGTTTCTTCAACTAGAGCCTTAAATCACAAAGCTTACCATCCAGTCAGTCTGACTTGGGACTAATCTTTTGGTAGTACAGAAATTGCAAGTTCTTTCTGCTTCTTGATTTCATGGAGAGGCACAATCTGAGGTGACACTGCCTGGACTGGTACAGCCTGAGGTGGTGGTGTGTACCCATGCTCAGGACCAACATTCCATCCTTGGCTGAAATCACAGCTTGGGGTGATGGATGCTCATCTATGAAACGTGTCAGAAACACATGTGGAAATCTGTGTTGAAGATGCTTCTGGTCTATGTCTTTGGCAAGCAGAAGTCACCCGACATGTCAGCATGACACAGAGATAAATCTTTGGGGGGCAAACTGTGAAAGTTTATGTTGACTGAAAGGAATGTACTGTGTACCTTCATACAGATTTAGTTGTGAGCAAGGGTAGCTAAAAGACACCATGAACCCAACTACAACTGCAGCAAAGAGGAGGGACTCTCCATGTTGCAAATGGAAAATGGAAAACGAATAGTTTGGATGTTGGGTAATCAGGACTGAGAGTAAAGGTCTTTATTTTACATGCATGACATAAGTGGATGAGTACAAACATATTTTCAATCATGCATTCACAGCCTTTTTTTAGTTTAATTGGCATATGGACATTAGAATAGAATAGAATAGAATAGAATAGAATAGAATAGAATAGAATAGAATAGAATAGAACAGACTAGAATGTTTCAGTTGGAAGGGACCTACAACAATTATCTAGCCCAACTGCCTGACCACTTTAGAGCTGACCCAGTTAAAGCAGGTTGTTAAGGACATTGTCCAAATGCCTCTTAAACATTGACAGGCTTGGGGCATCGACCACCTCTCTGGGAAGCCTGTTCCAGTGTTTGACCACCCTCTCTCTAAAGAAATGCTATCTAATGTCCAGTCGAAACCTTCCCTGATACAGCTTTGAACTATAAAGAAGTGGCTTCATATCACCTTGCTGTGATGTTTCACTGCTGCATAGCAAGTGCTGTGTGCATGAGACAGCTCCAGATATCAAAAATGTCTTTGTAACCTTTGCATCTGGCACAGCAGTTGTTATCTGTTAGATCTAGAGCTGAGGTGAGTTAATAAAAAGCTTATCCAAGGGGTGTAAGGGGCTGAGAAGAAAACAGTGGTTTAGGGATTTGGCACAAGGACTGTACAACGGGGCATGATCACAGTGTCAGTCAGATAGTTTATGTTTATTATGAGTTTTCTTGTATTTATCATATTAGCCTCTTAACTATATCTCCTAATGCATTGTAGACCAGGACCAAGACCCAGGGAGTTATGAAGGGACACCATATCAGGCTCCCAACCTTCTGTTTAAATGCAGAATTCAACAGAAAGGGGCCCAGCTAGCAAGAAGAATCAATGTGATAGAAATAGATCACTGCAGTATTTTAAGCCCTGTTTTATTCTGTCTACAGGATATAAATTTTGCTCTGTACTTCAGTGAGGCATGTGAGATTTTTACATACTCATAGTAATATTTTTTAAAATTGGAGAGGGGCAATGGGTTTTGGTTTTAACTTCTTGTGATTTGCAGTTTAAACATCATGATTGCCATAATATTGTCAACGTAGGTGTAACAGCATGTTACTGTACACAGACCTCCTGATTTGTCTTTGAAGGAGCACTCGGCAATCCTGTGTATTTTTAAAATGGCATGCAGTGATATTGTAAAGTGTTACAAAATCTGTCATTAGTGAAATAAGTGATACTTTAACTTTGCAGAATGCGACATCCATGCCGTCAATTAGAGATTAGGTGGAGCAAACAGTGACTAGCTAATGAAAAGCAACCTGCAAATTATCTTTCTTCTTTTTCTTTTTCTTTTTTTTTTTTTTTCAGTGGGAGGAGGTGAGGGAAAGACCAAAGGCATCTTCCTGACACCTCATGGGGTTTCCTGTGTTTCTGTGCTCTACTGAGGATTTTGCCAATTCCAAGAAGCTGTGTGGGCAACAGCCACTTGGGATCCCAATTAAGGCTTCTGAATTATGTTCTAATTTTGTTTCAGTGTTGCAAGGGTGGAAATAATTTAGCTTCCTGGAATAGATGCAGCATCACTCCGAAGACTCAAAATCCTCAGCTAGAAATTAAGGAATCAGCCTTGTCACTCTCCTACCTTCAAACTGCCCCCTTCAGTTAAAGGAAATTTGTTTTTCTCCACCATGTCTTTGGAACAAACAGCAAAGAAAGGACCAGAAGAGATTTCCCACTCCCTGCCTTCATACTCATCTATTTCCCAGGGTGGAAGTGAACAGATGCAGCTCCTGACTAACATCATCTCCGTGGTCTGTCAGGATTGCATTTAGCTGCTGTTCACAACTTCTGGGCAGTGTGAGATGCACAGACTTCATTTTTCACCAGCTGCTGGGTATTTTTATAAATAGAACTGGTTCAGAAAAACACTCTTGCTCCTTTTCAAAGATCTACAGGTTGTCATAACTCAGTTTCTATTGCTTAATTCACAAATTCAACAGAAATTGCAAAAATATTCTAAAGTAGATTTGTATTCTCTCACCAAAATACAACCCTAATGTCACAATAAATCTACAGACATCATGCAGACAAAATGTGATGCCTTTTCCCTCACACTTTCTGCACATCAAAATTTTTATTTAAAATTGAAAAGTATTTTTAGAAACCCCATATTTTGTCTTTAGATATTATGTTTTCCTGTTTCTCTTCAATCATGAAAGTCACAGAAGTGATCTTTTGTGGAAGGGATCTGACTGCTTGCTTTTTAATGACTGTTGTGATCCTTAATACCAAAGGTTCCCAGATCTGATAACCAGCCACACTATGCTAAGAGTGACAGCTGAATTCAGTTCATTTTCCTGCTCTCGCTTGTAAGCTGACTTAGAGCAGAAAAGTATTTGCGACAGACTCATTCTTTGTGCACTAAAAATGTGTTGCATGATTGCCACTGCACAGTTAACAAAAATGTGAGCCAGGGCTGCTAATTCTCAACCATTAGCCCCACAGCAAGTGTGATTCTGTGAAAACACAGACTAAGAGAATATCCATTGTATTTCATAGGTGCTTGGATCTAGATTTACACTAGGGGAGTCAGGGGTTCTACTCCTTCTGCATAGAAACACAGAACTCAAAGTCTTAAACTTTTGTTAATCTTGCTTAGTATCTCTAGACCCATTACTAGTTATATGCTTATCTAAATATGTGCCAGGATTTAACTCTTCATTAGCAGAACAGTCATGTGGAGTTTAACTTTAGATGGGAAGTGCTGTATGAGTAGAAAATACACATGTGCATTCATAGGACCTCTGTATAGGTAGACTTGGAGGTTGTATAACATATCTCTGCCAAGTCCTGTTTTTTAAACTCCTTTGTAGCGACCTCATAAACATGGGTAATATTTGTTCATGAAAGTAATTAAAAGCTTAATGTTTTGTGAAGAATAACTTCAAGATACCAGCAGCAGAAACCTGTTGTGAAAGGAATTTGTGACTTGGATGTTTGGTGCTGGTGAAAATTTCACTATCTATATAATCATTAATAAATCACACACTTTTCTGCTTGAATAAGGTGCTGTATACATAAGTCAGCGTGACTGGAGGTGAGATAACTCATTGACAAGGAATCTTGAAATCCTGTATTTTATTTGGTGGAAGAGTTATGTTAGCAATGACAGTTTCTAGCAGGGCCTGTGGCCCTTCTGTGTTCTATGAAGGCTTGCAATGGGAAGAACCTTCCAAACCTCTCTCTATAAATCTCTGTTGTGCCTCTTTGTATCTGTCAGCATTTGTATCCTATTCCAGCTCCCAATTTAACACCTTATTTTGTCATACTCCTAAATATTTGCTGGTTTCTGGTGAGCTCTCCTTCTCCTGACCTGACAGTTGTGTTGTGCTGACAGCACCTGGCATGCTGATAGAAGTGGAGCTGCATGGCACTTAGGGCTAATGTGCTCTCAGCATCCTCTGCTCCATGTGTTACACAGGGGAAACACCTCCACTCACTGCTCTGGGCTGACTTGAAGGAAATGTAGAGCATGAATTGCTTTAGGGAAAAGAATCCACTTAAACGTAATGGTGCCTAAAACAGGTAGTTCCTTTCTTCTGTAAATGCTCTGATACCACTTCTGCTATTCTAAGCTTAAATGGATTTTTAAAAAAGAAAATCACAGGTTTAGGGGAAATAAAAAAGAAAAAAAAATTGGTGAAACAAAATGGAAAGTGCCAACTGTATTTTTTCCCCTTCTCCTCCACAGAAGTGAGTCCAGAGGTTCAGATAAGCTGTGAAATACAACAGGAAATCAATGGGCTGTCACCAAGAGCTATCAGCAGTTCTCTTACCAGCCATATCCTGCAGCAGATGACAGCATCATTTCCCATGGGCTCTGTAGAGATGCTGCTGTCTCAAAGCTCTCTGCAGCTGCTGGAAGTCTTGCTTGGAGTGTGGGCTCCATGTCACACCACCTTTTGCTGGATTTAGGTATCTCAATTTCCTTGTATCCACTCACAGTATTTCACAGAAGGCCCATTACTTTTCTGAACCATTCTCACACACCAGGATATCTTTGAATCATCTTTACCCTAAAGGAAAGGAAAAAATAAAAGTCATTGTAATGCCACTGGGTGCCTGGAAAGAGTGGTGCCATTCCTGCAAGACTCTTTGATTTGAATGGCCTGAGCAGAGCACTAACCATTACAAGTCCTATTTCCTCGGACTCAAAAGGTAGGAAAAGGCTTTATGGAGGTAATTTCCAGATATTTAGGAGGCTTTAACTCCATGTGTCCTAGCTTTGTGTACCATTGTAAACAGCAGGATTTGCCTGTGTGATACATGTCTCAGAAGAAGTTTTGAGACTATTTCATCATTAAGAATTACAGCAACATTATCCAAGGAACACGTCTGGGAACAAAAACAGTTTCCCAAGTAGTTCTCACCAGTGTTCAGAAGAATACCAACTCCTTACCTGCCTAGGAAATGAAAATAAGACAATGTGACTGTACCCCTTATAAGAGAAACAAACCTGGATTTTGCCATCTTGGTAATATTAGCAGAGATTGTTTCTAGCAAATGGCAAATTACCATGGTATTTACTGTGAAAACAAGTCTCTGAGTGCTCACATATAGCACATTTTAGAGATACAAACTCAAGATTGCTTACTCTTTGGGTTAACCGATTGTACAATCTGTTCCATAATGCTGAGCCTAATTTCTTAACCAAACCCTCTGAAACGTAACAGAAATATCAATGTATTTTTAAATTTGCCCAGCAGATAAGGATTAGATTTTCCTGTGCAAAGCCATGGTTTCTCACTGCTAGGCAAAGTCTCTATGCAACTCCAACCTCATGTAAGTCACTTCAGGGAAAGGATGATCTCCCAGTTGTGTAGGAGTAAAATGAGAATTTCTGTTCTGTGGGAGGCAATGGAAACTGGATGGCCACTATTCCTCTGCTCTCTCTGATATACTGAAGTGTTTCTTTTATTGCCTTTGAAGGGTAAGATAGAGCAGCTCTGACAGTTTGAAGACAGCACAGAGGAACCAGCCTGTGATAACCAGGGACAAAATCAGAGGAATATGGCAGTAATCTACATGCAGTTTCTGTGCAAGACATGCTGACTTAAACACAAAGCATCCTGACTACAGAGAAGAATCTGGCCCTTTGTTTATGAAGTTTCATGTTATAGCATTGGCAACTTAGATAAAAAGCCCTAAATCATCAGATCATTAATACTTTTCATGTTTTGTCAAACCATGGGTGAAAACTCCAAACAGAACTTGGGGCAAAGTTCATTAAGTTGGCAACAGTCCTGGGAACATGAGCCAGGAGTTTAAACCCAGATTCCAATGAATTCTGTTTATCAGAAAAAGAAAACAGTGGTCACCACTACAGGTTAAATCTCTCTGTCTTGAGTTCCTTCTGCATCAGAGAGAGAGAGGGGGAAAAAAAGTATGTTAACAAAGTAAATGTCTGTATTTGAAAGCATAAGTCTGTGTTTCACCTCTTCTTGAACAGAGAGTAGCTTGAACATTGGACATACAAGTTAAGTCAGTTTTCCCTTTTTCAAGATTTTCTGTTCTCTCTGCAGAGATGGATGTTGCTGTTTCATAATTTTATGACACAAATCCCAGGAGCCCAGGAGTATGTACAGAACACCCCTGAAGCTGTTGAAACTTTAATGCACTCCGGTTATATCTTCCTGCAGCTCCTGAATGTCATGAAAGGTTTTTAATTTCCATCTTCAGGAGATATCTTACTAGCACTTGCCTGCAGCAGCATGGCATAAATCATACAGACCAAATGCCCTGCTAAGGTGAAGGCACACCAGGGAGCCTTGTTCTTACAAAAGAAACTAGCAAGCAACTGGCATTAGAAACACGTGTGTGTACATGTGTGGATTTGTGGGAATGTGAGTGTGTTGCAAAATGGAAATAGTACCAAAATCCACGTCCTTGGGTTCTCTTCCCTGCAAGCACTATGGTAACTCCCCGTGGTGCCCTACCTGATGCTATAAACAGCTATAAAGAGCTACAGCATAATGCATAAATGGCTATAAATAGTTTTAAGATTTCTCTAAGGGAGGAGACAGTTTTATGTCATTTTAAATTCTGTCAAGCCTCATGCACCTGCAAAGAGCTGCTAAACATTCTTTCTACTCAAATATCCAGTTTAATAAGCTTCTGTTAGCACTATGGTGATATTTCTGCGACAAAAAGATTCAGATTCTCTTAACTAATATATATCTGAAAATGGTTTTAAAAATCAGGTAAATATCCAATTGTTAATAAAGCAATCCTGGGATCAGGAAGCTGAAGCCAGGAGGGATTCACTGGCTACTGAATAATTAATGGCACAGTTAAACCAGTCTGCAGGTAGCCCAACTTGCAGATACCCCTGGAATGATACAGTCAAGCAAACTGGGGACTTTATTGAGTTGCAGGTTCCAGCTGGCCACAAATCAGCTTCAACCACAAGAACAGCCTCTAACTGAGATGCTCTAGTGCTGCACTTTTCTATACAGTAGTAGCCAGCTGGGGTTGGTGGCTGTCATGGGTTATACAGCACAACCCAAGCTCACACTGTGACCATACCTACTGAACACACATGAGAACAGACACCCCTTTGGATTTCTAGAGCCCCCACGTCTAGAAAGTTGCTGTACAGGGGCTCCTGTCTCCTGCTGCTGCTTTATCAAGTGATAAAGGCCAGAGGTAATAAAATTGGTAAGTTAGGTGCCAACTGGAAAATAGTAGATAAAGCAAATTGTCCTGGCAGGCCACAGCAGAAGGAGCTCCTCATGATGGGACTCGTCAGAGCATCAGGAGACCTGCCAGCAACGTAAACGTTTTGCAAATTTGTCTCAGTTGTGCTCAACTGTCCATGAATAACAAACCGCAATAAATGGTGAAAGCTGAAATTTTTCACATTGGCAACTCCAGCCAGAACATTTGGTTTCCAGCTGGAAAAAGGTCTTCATTTAGAAATTTCATTCCCTTTTGTTCAAGAAAATAGATGTTAGAACAGCCTACAATACTTGAATCTGAAAGGAAATGTTTTCTTTACATCGAATTCCAGAAAGTTGTGGGGTAGGGAGTTGGAGAGATTTTAATAATTTTAAAAAATAAACAAAACCATCAATCATTGGGAAAGTTCTCTTCCTGGCTTTGCCTCTAACTTCTGATGAGACTTGGGGTATCTCAGGACATTTACTAAACCTTTGTTTTTCCAGCTTAATTTGGAGCTATAGCTAGCCCTGCCTGTGTTTGTGTTATACCGACCTCAGATGGGCCCTACTCTAATGAATACTGCAAAATACTGCAACAGTTCCCCTTCTCTCATTCTCTCCTCCCAAGATCTCCTAACAGTCTCAGTTCATCAGCCTCAGTAAAACCATTGATGAACCAGGGTGGGGGCCTGTCTCTGCTCAGACACCCTTGTATCTTCTGCCTTCTCCCTTGTTCTGCTGCTGCTGCCTTATGCAGAAGACTGGACAAGAGAGCGCAGATAAACTGCTCTAAAAGGGCAAATGGGCTTCCTGCAGTGACCCCTCCAGTGCTGTCCCCAGAGCGCCTCAATCACGACAAGCCAGCCCTGCCAGATGGGACTGGGTCAGCATCATCTGCCCCCATCCACAACTCTCATGATAACCACTGCAAGATGAGCCAGGACAGATTGTTCTCAATGACATACTCTTAACTTCTGCTATTCTCTAGTGCCAGCAATTCCTTTAGCCAAAGTATGACCATATTCACACACAAGATTAGACTTTTCTGTGAATATCAGTACAGTTTTCCCAGTAATCCTCTAGTTTATTTCCTCTTAAGAGTCCTGAGAAAGCTTCTGCTGGCACAAATTATCCTGACTCTACAGAAATCAACACAGAGCTCTGACAAATTTTATTCCAAGTCAGGTTCTTTCACCACTTGGCAAGGAGACCCAGAGGGCATTAGGGCAACCTGAGAGGAGAATTCAGGTCTTCATCCCCACCTTTGGACCTGCCTTACTAAGAAGGAAAGTAGAGCCCAGGGAATGAGAGCAAAAGGGCAGCGCTTTGTTAACAGAAAGGAATGCCATCATAATGCCATCATCATCTGCCACTGCAATGGATCTGTCTTAAAGGCAATGAGTTTGCATTCGGGACTGCATTGACTCAGTTTGTATGGCCTCAAGAAGTCTCATCTACTTTCTGCTTATTTTGAGTAAAAACAGTCAGGAAGTAGATAAATACCACTTTTTTTCATTGGGTGTTTTGGGAAATGTGATTGATGGGCTTGATGGATAGTGTTAGAGCTTGTGCTGTCACAATAACTCTTCATGCCTGATAGTGCAGGGCTGCACATCTCACCAAATCTTGTCAAAGTAATGGTAAATAGCCTTTATAAATTAAAGAAAGAGTAAAATCAAAAGTAGTACCACGAAGTAGAGAAATTCTTCTTGGAAGGTATTTCCTTAGTATTTGGATATAATCTATCTTATCCAGAAATATCTGTCTGCATGCAGAAGAAAGAAATATGCTTTTTCCCCTGCAGCAGAGTCCAAAAATGAGGTGGTAAGTATTGTTTCCTGATCACACACAAATGGGGTTTTTATCTGTGCCAAGATCATAATATGAGCTCTCAAATAAAACTACAAGCAGACAAGAGAAGGGGCATACACCTGAAAGCCTTTAGTGAGCCTTCCCATCCCCTGAGCTTCACTGGGCTGCTTTAATAAAGCTACACTGAAGCTTTGCTTTCTGAGAACGTTTATATTCTATTAGCAAAGTGCAAACATCTCTAACAATAGTTTTGTGTCAGGCCACAGTTGTATTCCTTGATGCTAATGCGGGCTATTAAAAGACAAAGTTCAGCCAATGCCCTTGGGTTCTGGAAGAGCTGTACAATTTGCATGTTACACTTCCAGTTTCAGAGCTTTACTATACAAGTGATTTCAAACCTTGCAATTTCACCAAGACAGACTAAATTTGCAGAGGCCACTGCAGATCAATCAGTTAAAATACCAAAATATCTTTGCACAGGAAAAAAACCCTCAAGTCGGAAAAAAAAGATAATTCTAAAGGGACTGGAGCTGGGCAGAAATAATCAAACATTACTGCAGAAAAGTGGGCAAACTGAACTACAGCTTGAGCTTCATGTTTTCATTTTGTAAAAGAGGTGAGCAGCCTGGGCTGCTAAGGCAGGTGGAGTGACTCTGCTGCAGATGGGGCTGGGAATACCCAAGCTGAAGCATCAACTGCAAGATGGGAGATACAGACAGTAGGGAAAACCTTTTGATGGCAGTCGTAGGGAAGCAATGCAGTAGATTGCTAGAGAAGAACATAGAATCTGCATGACAAGAAATTTTTAAATACAAGTGGGAAATGGGTGAGAATGACAAGGGCAAAGCTGGTTCTGCTCTGGAGGAGGGGGAGCTCTACCACTTTCCATGGTCATGTCTTTGGTTGCTGTGCTGGAGTTTGGGCTTGAGCTCTCAGAGTCAAATGAGAGCTGGAGCCAAATGAGGTTGGAGCCAACTGCATCCACACAACTTGTGCAGGATCACTGACTGTGCAAGAGAACAGTGTTTTTTCCATGTGCTTCCTCAGAGTCTCTTCATTTTAATTCATTGCCCACAGTGCTACACAACATAAAGAGGAAGGCAGCATTCCAAGGAAAACATCCTTGACTGACCTCCAGTGCCACCAGTTAATTCCTCTGCTCCAGAGGCCGACTCACTCCAACCTTGTGCCAGAGCACTGCCAGTTCACATGATCAACAAGTTTGGGTTCAGTTACAGGACTTAAGCCAAAAAACCAACAGATACAACCACTAACTACATGTCTTCTATGAATTACAGACTTATACATAAGGGTTCCTTACCACTTCCATAAGATACACAAGCCTATAAAGTCTCACACTGAGCCACATCAGTAGCCCATCTAGTTAATCAGATTGTGATTGCTATTTGACTGCCCCTGCATATTTCCCTGTGAATCAGTTCCTTATTCCAGAAAGGTATTTTTGGATGTAGTTCCAGAGAGTGGCAAGTGGCAAGAGTGCAGCAGGGCAAAAGAGGAATCTTGCAGTCATGAGGGGTTTTGCCCAGGCAGAAATATTACAACTTGTACGCACAGAGTTACAGGAAACAATCAATTCCCTACAGCCATTCTGAAATCAAACATCATACCTCTTTCTGATGCTGAATCTAAATAATATTCCACATGCTATCATTCCTTACAGAGCTAAGAACTGGGGAAACAGACTGTTTCTGTGAAGAATCCTTTCTGTTTGAAAGAGCATGCTTGCTAAGGATGTCTTCATTTTTAAATCATTATCTGCAGGACTCTATGACACACACAGGAGGGAAGCACTTTAAGTAAATCACCCCAGCCTGATTTCAAAGGAAAGTGAGCGGGACAAGATGTGCCAAAGGGTTTAACATCTACGCCATTCCTATAGAGCATTGTTTTCTCCTTCATACTTTCTGAGGAGACACCCACATCTGTTTTCCACTTTCATTGTGAAAGCAGGAAATGTTTAATTAAAATCAAGCTTAACCTATTTTGTTTTCTCTTCATGCTGAAGTAACATCAGCTGCTGAGAGGGAGGATGTGTGAGTCTTGGCACCCAAAGGGCCTCACCCAGCAGGAGGACAAAGCTGGAGAGATCCAAACAGATCCGCTGGGATGATGTCTGGGTCCCTGAGGCATGGGAAGAGATTAGGTCGTGTACCAGAAAGGGGAGAACTTGTGGTGTGCTGGGGAAATTTAACACAGACAATTGTACTGGGCAAAAGTCTGTTGCCTTTATAGAAAATGACAGAAAACAGGAATGGCAAGAAATTCACTAAAAGACACAGTCCACCTGTCTTACTCTGCCTATCACCCTGATGAGCCACAGTGACTTGGAGCTACGGGAGTTGAAGTGAGGACAACTACAGATACTGCACTCCAGGATCCTCCCCAAATCCAGCAGCTGCAACTGGAAGTACCAAATTAGTTTAAGAAACTTGGAAAGATGACTGATTTATATCCTCACTAGATCAGCCCAAAGAAAGGACACTTCATCCATCCAACTTAATATTGAGATCTTATTCTGCAGCCCCTTCCATTTGCCAGGGCCTGTAAAGCTTTTCAGTCCCCACTCAGTGGCCACAAAGTAACACAAATCTCTGTTCTCTTAAGTAATGCAGAAAACAGTCCTATGTTCATGAGTGGTTTGGGGGGAAGTTTAAGGGCTGCATATTTTTTTCACAGAGATAACTCCACTTCCAATTACATATCATTATGTGTCAAGCACAACTTCATTTTGTCACAGAAGGTAGACCCAAATGACTTTTGTTATGGCACTGCAAGTACCAGGAGAGGCACTAGTTCAGTCAGGGGAAAAAAACTAAAAGAATAATTGTGTAACAGGAACTTTCCATGCAGCGATCATAAGTAAAGTCCCTGGAGGCATCCATCAGATCACTTTGGAAAATTCTGTAGCATCAAGGTAGGCTCTGATCAATATATCCTAGTGAACATAATTATTTCCAGTAACATTTTTACCAATTCAGATGTTCTTGAAATGGAAGTAGTCTTCAAATAATTCAGTGTTTTGGGTCAAATCTCTCTGTGCAATTTTCTTGCAGAAGATGAGTGATCTGAGTCAAGCTGGAAGCAAATTAACATTTGCAATTTTAATAAATTTCCCAGCCAGGTGTTAACTTTCTCATTTGCAAGGAAATTTTGAGTCAGGCTTGTCAAAGCTGTGAAGTGCTATTTAAAACCCATTGGGATTGTCCTATTTATCAACATAGTCACTGGCATTTTTCTATAATTTAGATGGGGTCTTTGGTGCTTAGAAGAACAGTAGTGAGAATATAGTGCTAGCCATGATCCCATTATCAGAAGACACCCCCTGCTCATGGAAACATAATCCTCATCTCAGGCAGCAAATTAAAGTAGGCTAGAATTTCTTCCTCAGTTACAGATAGGATAAATAAGAAAAAGGTTACACAGAAAGTAGGATTCTTTCCTTCCATCAAATTGTAACATCTTTCAGAAAAGGTAAAGCTGAGAGACAATGAATTACCTCAATATATTACCATATTTATGCATTCAAAGTGAGAAGAGGATGGGGGGAATTATCCCGTATATCAGTGCTATGATAGAAGAGGTTTGTCTCAGGCACTTTAATGTCACTTCTTGTTTTCCCTTTCCTTCCCCTTCGGCCCATCCTGACAACACTTTCCACTGTAACTATTTGGCTCCTTCCTCTTGTTTTCTCCAGAGAAGAGGAAGTAAACAGAAGTTTAAATGAGCTCAGGAAGGAGATCAGGGCAGAACAAGAGAGTAAAATACTGGGGCTCATAGAGCTGAAGTACAGGAGTGTTGTTCCCTCAGCTTTCGAGGCTATAAAACGGCAAGCAGCAGCACACAAATGGGTTGTCATGACGATGAGTGTGATTAAAAATGTGGGGTTCTTCGCATGGCTAATGCATTGAGAGAAAGGTAACAAGGACAGCAATAAACACTTGATAGAATTCACCGTGTTGAGGAGGAAAGCAGCAGAGTTTAAAACATAACGAGAGAAAAATAATCTCTTATTGATGAATGATCCAAAATTTCATCTGTATTGATGAACACTTGTGCTTTAGTGGGTATGAGACAGAAGCCACCAGGCACAGAAGGGAGTCTGTGTAGGCTGTTTCCACAGTCCAGCCTGTTTCAGGGACTAATCCAAAGCCCTTCTAAATTAGCAAGAGCTTCTCTGGGAAATCAAAATCTAACCTGCACACTAAATACGAGTCTGCAGAATGAAATATGAGAGTTAAAGTGTCATCATGCAGATCTTCTCCCAAAACATTGACTAGATTATTGAAACTGTAGGGAAAAACATCAGGATGGTTCCTCGATGAAAATTATTACTTGGAGGGAAAAGTACCAGGTAGCAAAGCTCTGGAGCTAGTTACAGGTGGGCTTAGAAAGAGAATTGTGATAGTAAAACACAGAGAGTTTACTCTTTCACCTGCTTACAGGTAATAGGTAGTTTTTGCAAGACCATTAGCTGCAGAAAACTCACCGTACCTCCCCCCTGCTCACCACAGCATGCTCAGCCAAAGGCATTTCATTCAATATCAACAGGTTATGTGCCCTCCCAGTGCAAATAGGCTCCTGGATGTACAAGAGCCTCCAAAACCTGCACTGATCAGCACGAGGGCTGGTCAGACATACAGCAAGTGAGCAACACCTGCCTGCTCATGGCCCAGATTTCCTGCCTCACCCCAGCAGGCTATGGGCACAAAGGAATGAATCAGAAAGGGCAGGCATGGAAGCCGAGGACCTACAGACACATCCTGTGCTCTCTCTTCATGCACCCACCCTGCACAGGGGAAGCTATTCCAGTCGGACCTAATATCTGCAAACTGTATGGTTGTAATGCCACACTCAACCCATCCAATAGAGAAAGGTGCAAGAAGAACCTCTGCATCAAACACATAGAACACTCTAATGCCTTGAGACCCTAAAAGAGGGGGGGTAAATGAAAGATCTACAAGAGAATTCATCAAAAGTGCTAATAAATGCACAGGCTAAGTGTGAGTCATGACACAGTACTCTCCATCCACTCAGGCTGGGTGAGTTGAAGTTGAAGGGACAAATCCAACAGTCACAGCTTGAAGACCTTGGATGCTGATCACTGCAAGAATCCTGTGTCTGTGAAAAAAATTCTGAGCTTATTCACTTTGTTAAACCTTTTTTTCCCCTGTTTAATCAGATCAGTGACATGGGAATGCCATGCCATGACCTGACAACAGGATGCCTCAAAATGTACAGTTCTCTGGCTAAAGGATTCTTTTCTCCTTTTCTCTTCAGTTCATGAACTAGTTACTTTTGATCCCAAGGAGGCAGATAATGCTTTATTTTGAACAAAAGACAAACTGATAGTAATAGATCTCTCAGCTCATAGGAGGGTTTTCTTTGTTTTCAAGTGAAATCCCACTGGCTCAGATCCAGCAGGCTGTCTGAGTGTCTGGATGTGGCTCTTGAGCAAGGTTTTAAAACTACATCCAGCATTGGTAATTGATGAAGATCATATTTTTGAGCTTCCATGGAAGACATAACAAATAATAAGAAATTATAGAGTTCAGCCTGCCATATTTAATAAACTCTGTGGGTCAGCCCATCCATGAGTCCTCTGTTCTCACACAACTAAATTTCTACTCTCTTACAGTCTCTGTTTCACCTTTCTCTCTCATAGCAGACAGTCCTTGCTATGTTGAATTCCAAAAGCAGGGATAACCTGTATCTTTCTGCTTGAGAACAACCGATCACATTTGTGTTCTGCTCTGCAACACTGAGGATCTCTGAAGCTTCTCTAAGATTCCATAACCTACTAGATCACACTAGCAGGAAGTTTTGCCTGATACTCCTCCTTCTTCTTCAGCTGACCTAAATACATTCAAGTGTCTTATCCAAACTCATTCTTCAGGATATCTCCCAGTATGTTGCTAACCCCCCCTCCCTTGCACACAAGTTCGTCTCCATCCATGTTCACAGCAGTCATCTCTAGCAGCACAACACGTTTGCTATCTGCCTCAAAGTGTTTATTTTCTTTCCTTTCACAGCTCACCTGAGCCCTTTTCCTTCCTGCAATCATCTTCCTGAGAAATCAAGAACACATTCAGTCAATTAACATTTCAAAGCTAGGTGCTGGTTTGAAGGCACACCTGCTGTGTGTCCCAGCAGGGCACACATAATTCCCCTGCTGTGATTGTTGACAGTGGCTCCTGCAGACCCTCAGGCCCTGGTGTGCCCACAGACAGACCACCTCCCTTTCACTCACCAAAGCAACAAATAAGGGAACTTCTCAGCTAAGAAACCACTGATTTGTTTGCTTTGCATCTAGGGAACAGAGACAGCATATATTTTTCAAATGAAACTACACTGTATCATAAGCAGCTCCTGGCACTAGGAGTAAAAATACCCCAGTTATTGGCTTACCACTCCTACTGGAGGGACATCTCACACAAAAAGTGCTATTTCTGCCTATTCTGTCACACATGATGAGATGGTTTTGCTTCTCTTCCTAACTATCTGGCTGTTCATTATGTATGTTATTTTTAAAGGTATTAAAGTTCACCTCCTCCAGGCAACATGCCACTGCTCTTACACAAACTTTACTGCTCAGAGAAGTCACACAAGGGTTAAATGACTTGTCCAAGGCTGGGAGCACATAACCAAGTGGGAATTGTACCTAAGGGGCAACCAGGCTCCTTTCCTGCTCAGTCACACTGCTGTCTGCACTGCGATGATTTCATTCACCAAAACATGGTCATGAACAAAGAACGGACTCTGCAAAAACAGCCCCTTATCTGCTCCTGCCTGCCTCTTGTCCAAGTCATGTGTGATTAGTTTACTGACACAAACACCCCTCCGGAGCCAAGGCAGCTGCAGGAGCAAGCTGTGCTCTGATACAGCTCATGCCTTTACAGGAGTGCAAGAGCAGTAGCTATGGTCTATCTGAGTCCAGGAGCTTTGCTGTTTATAGAACTGGAAGAAGAATAGTCTTTGATTCTAAGGGATCACCTTAGATCTGGTTAAGCTGGCATTCAGAATTTAAAAAGTCAGTCCTGATTTGTAACAATAACTGTGGTGAGTATGAAATAACGATTAGCTGTAGGGAACAAATGTAGGACAGAGAAAGGTAATTCGCAGGAAATACTTTAACTTGGTTTTAATTTTAATTAGTTGATAGAAACAAAGGGGTTCAAGGTACTTGGGACTGGAGAGCTTAGGAGTAGGTGACAGAGCCTCTAAGGGCCATAACTCCAACCAAGAATTTTTCAAGCAATTACTCCTGTGAAAATTAAAACTGTGAGGCACTTCATTTCAAGTAAGTCTCTGCTGTGTGGGTTCTTTGCTATCTGCTGTGAAAAAAGCTCTGCAGCTGCCTTTCCCTAAGTGAGGCACTGGTAGACTTTCTTCACTCTACCCAAATACTATTTTTATTTACATTGATAGGAGGTTATTCTACCAGAGATCTTTTGGCCTCTGTCAACCTTGGCTGAAATTAAAGAACGGGATGAAAGATATGAGAAGACAGGGTAGAATCATGATTATACTTTGCAGTCATTCCATCAGTGTTCATTCCTGCCACTAACATGGCCCATGGAAGTATGGATGTAACATATTCCATGTTACAGACCTCCTGTCATGCTGCAGAAGCTTTTCCATTACAAATGTTTTGATTCCAGTTTTAAATCTCAAGTCCATGCTTTTTTTTAGTTTCAGGTCCAGAAGGTTCACTGGAGACTCTCACCTTTTACTTTCTTATAGGCACACAACATGAAAAACAAAGCAAAGACACCCTAAAAGCTAAAGAAAAAAAAATCAACCAAAGAACAACTAGCAAAAAACCCAACCAGAAAACAGAGCATTTAAGGCAGACCTCAGTTTTTCTGAATGTAAAACCTCAAGGGTTTTAGGCCAGTATGATTTTTCTGGGGAGGGCATCTTTGCTACAAAACCAAAAACCTAACAAATAACCTAAGACAATGCCCCAGTACTGCCTTAATTCTGAAGAACAGAGTATATGTATTATGCTAAGGTTGTTCAAGCTTCTGTGAGGCAAAGATTCACCACATCAAAGAAACTGAAAGGCAATAATAAAAACAGAAACTGGAGACCATGACATAGGACTCACAGGGCGTGATGATGAGCCACAGGGTAAAGATCAGTCACTGAGGCACAGATTTATCCCATTTAACTTTAGGCACTTAAGTGAATTGGCTAATGTAGGAAACTGGGCTCTCTCACTAGATAATGTAGAGAAAAAAGCTTCTTCAAAGAGAGCTGAAGCACAGTCAAAATTAATATTATCTTCACTACATATAGGAGAAGACTAAACTAGAATTCAGTGATGCTTCTAACCTGAGATCTCACATAATTGCATGAAGTTACTCCCTGCCCAGGCATCCTAGACTCGAGTCCAGCTGTCTCCACTGTAGCCTAAATGGCTCTGGCTGTAATGTATGTCCATTCCTTCTTCTCCTGTATCCAACAGAGAAGAGTTTATTCCTCTCCTCTTTGCAGGAACACTTTACACTGTCACTGTATCCCCTTACCAATGCCTCTGGAGTAAACAAACCCAGTTCTTTCAGTCTTTCCACTGCAGCCATAGTGTCAAGGCCTCTGGTTGTTCTCATTGCTTGCTTTTGGGATTATGCCACTAGACTCACATATTCTGAGAAGCTGGCACCCAAATCAGGACACAGGCATTTCCAGTAGGCTAATGCCAAGCATTTATTTGCTACTTTATTTTCAATAGAGTGGAGGAATTATTTTATGTCTTGCATTTAAGTCCTGCTTATGGTGCTTATGTAAGCGTGTTCACCATTCCCCAGAGACATTACAGCATGTCAGGATTATCAGACCTTTTCACTGAAAGAGCACAAGGGCCCTGCCCCCTTAGTTCTGCTCCCACAAGAATGTCTTTTCATGGTACGGTAGCTGGTGCCAAGAGTAATAAGAGCAGGAAATGGGTATAAAGAGGAAAAGACAAGTTCATTGCAATCAGTAGGCACTAATCCCACAGGCCAAACACCAATGGAGAGGCTGAAGTTGTGTTACAGTCTGACCTCGTAACATTCCTTCTGCGTGCCACTGGGAAAGCCATTTATCCTGTCTTGTCCCTTTGACTCCCCTTCCAACTTTTATGTAACTAACATGTTAAGGTCTGCAGGACAGATTCAATCATTCTATCTCACTCAAACCAGCAACCCAGTAGCAAATGAAGTAAAAAGTTAAAAGCAATGCTCAACCCAGCCTCCAAAAATATGTGATTTCAGAAACAGTTGAATGAGAGCTACAGAGACTTGGGAAACAGTAAGATGCCCTAATGCTGATGTCAGAAGCCCTCCTGTGTTCCTTCCAGAAATGCCTTTCCTGAGTTAGAGACTCATCCATCAGGGAACATAAGCAGTGCCACATGATACGGTTTGCACTAATCCATGAGTTCTGTAGATAATACCTGATGAACAGCAAATACACAAAGCAATCAGCAAGGCAAAGGGTTCGTACAGAGCCTGTGGCCTGAAATATGTTTGCATAAACAAACTCCTTGAATCATTATGAAAAATTAATGTGTAAAAAGCCTCATACTCATTCCTGGATAGTGTGCAGAATAAAAGGATAAATAAATCATAAGGAACAAGGTGTTTGCTGAGTGACAATAGTTAAGCTAACTAGAAGCTTAGCAGTTTCAGATTGCGAGGCTGCAGCAAGTAGCCTGTGGTTACTGTCAAGAACAGCTTGAACACAGAGGTGTCTCAATAACAGTTCTGCTATTTAAAATAGTAATATTGTTCTGTCTATAGGAGACCTTTCAGATGAGGACTTCAAAGTGGTTTGCAGCTATTCAGACACACAAAAGACCACTGAGAGCAGAAAGAGTATTTATTAGATTCAATTATGGCTTTGTTACTAATGCATTACAAATTTGTTGGCAGGTGGAAGATTTTGCTACTCAGCTATAAAGGAATTATACGTATTAAGTAAAGTAGCTAATAGAAAACTTTTTTAAAAAGTTGTTAATCTCTTTTTTTTTCCAAAGGTATTGTATATAAGCAGCAGGTACATCGGTGATTTCCTGCAGGTGTCATTTATGTTACTTGGTCATAAATTAATTTAGCTTGAAGCCACAGCGAGGTATTTGTATATTATTAAACATCTTACTGATTGAAGAGGAGAGGAGAAAGGGAGCTTTAGTCAAACTGACTTCACAATTAGGATTTTTCAATGTAAATTGAGATAAGACTCAAGAATTACTTTGTTTTATCAGACACCAAACAAAACTAGAGAAGCATAGGGCTGGCAGAGCTGTGTGAAACACCTCCAGTGCAGCTCCAGAGGAGTCACTACAATTTTGGTGATTTACCTACACTGACTGACTACCCTCTCTCTGCATCTTTTGTAATCAAAAAAATATCATTTCTAGAACTTGGACCACTTTTTCTAAGCAAAAAATGTGTAGAATGGGTAAGGTGGCAAAGACTGGAATCGGTTCCTAAAGGCAACGTCATTTCAAGAGAAATACATTTTGTTCTACTTGGGACACCCTGTGCAAAGGCATCGTTTGAAGGGGGTTACTAACACCATTGCTACATGGCATTTCCCTCCTCTTTCATGAATTTTAACTAATTACAGCCTGAGGAATCTGAGAAGGCAGCTTTGAAATTTTGGGGGCATTGAGGGGTGTTCACTGATGGCTGGCCTGATTCTGCAAGGGACCAAGTATCCTTCAATCCTTCCCAAATCCCTGTGAATCTGATCTAGCACTAGCAGGCTGGACCAGAGCCAACTCTCTGCCATTGTTGCCACTGTTGTGGCTTCACTGTCCATGGTAAAGTCTTTGGTGATCTGGCACCATCAGCACAGCTTGTCAGGAACGGTGTAGGGATTGACACTGAGACCAAAATCAGACTCAGGGTCACTTCAGTTTTTTTTTTTCCTTGCTAAAACTATGTTTTAATACCATAATTAGTTTATTGAAAGGTGTAGATGTATAGATTTAAATTTTGATCAGATTTCCAGAAGTACAGAACACAAGTTTATCCGCTTTACTTCCAGGAAACAGGGGAATGCTGAGCACTTCACCTTTTCTCACCAGGTGTCTGTTGCTAAATGCAGACTGAAGAGATACTTCCCAATGGGTGGTACCTAAAGAGAGGATTTGCCATCAGAAATATTCTGTCACCCGCAGAGCTGGAATATCATCATTTAATTTGTTATTACAAATTAATAAGCAAACTGGTGGATAGTGAGGCAATTTATCACTATCTCAGCAATATTTTATGATAGATAGAAAAGAAGTGCATGCCCTTGTCCACAAATACTGAAAAGTAAAACATGCATAGGTGAAAATTAGCTTAATTCAAAGAAGCAGTATCAAGGCCACAAAGAAATGGCCAACAAAAGTGTCTCATAATAAGTAAGAAGAGGTTACTAAAAGCAGATGTGTTACTTTAGGCACTGTCTTAAACACAGTGAATGTGTTTAGAAGAAGTAAGTACAAAAGAATCACAGCACTTCTCCTTTCCTATGTGTCAGAGGACTCAGCTGGTCTGCAGGTCAGTCAAGGCAATGCTTTAACTGGTAGCAGGTGAGCTCAGAGGTAGACTATGAGGCAAGTGAAATCATTTTGTGACAATTGAACCCCAGCAGTTTACACTCAGTATTGTGCATTGTCTACATCCAAGGTTGATGTAAAGGATCTTCAAACCTTCTCAGCAGTTTCCAGAAGCAGATATCAAAGACATTTATCAGAGAAGTCCAAAGCAACAGGTTAGGAAAATAAACAAACAAGCCACAAACAAAACTCTCTCAGAATTAGATCAAAGTTTTACAATAGTGTTTTTTTTGTAAAGATAACTGTTAGCTTTTAGATTTTCTTATAACATAATAAGAACTTCACATGACTCTGCATGCACCCCAGCTAACAGTGCTGCATCCTACTATTTCTTTCTCTTTTAGCTAATCCTATGTTTATTTGCACTAAATAAAAGCAGTGAGGATCCCTACCCTTTTTGGAGGGGTAGGTTCCTCATTACTTTGCTTGTTCAATGCATAGCAGAGACATGCCACGTGGCATGGCAAGTTAATGTTGTGCATTTGCTGTCTAGCTGAGGAGACAGGGTTGTCAATAGATGCTGATAGGAAGCAACTGCTGCTTATCAAATCTAAGTTAAGATTTATTTTTTCTCTTAACGAAAACAAAAATCAAAGTTCGTTTAATAGATACCAAGGCAACTTAGGAGGACCATTACTTAGAAAAATCCTGTCACTGAACATTAGGAACTCCTTGAAAGACAGGTTTGAAAAACAAAATTTGCAACTCAGCTTCAAAAAGAACTTTTAATGCCAACAAAAAGGAACAACCATTCAGCTTTTTCACATGTTGTGACAGTCTCAGCTATTCAGAGATTTTTCCCAGGGTACTGCCCTAAGTTATCATGAACCACAACTGACTTTCTTGCTTTAAAAAAATCCAGAATGTATTTTCTCCCAGTGGGAGCCTTAACCCATTTCCCTACAGAATCCACAGCCTCAGTTCTACAGCTGGAGATGCTCAGCCAACAACATTGTGCTGACCTGACATCTAAACCAGTCTTAACCATCACCCACTATCACAGCCAGCTGGAGTTGAAGCCCCAGCCATGCTGCTCATGTCAGTCTTTTGCCATTCAGGACATATGCACAGATTCCCACACATATGAAAATGCTGCTTCCACCCCAAGCCATGTGAATGAGCCTTTTGCACATTCCAGACACTTGTTTACATGCTCTAGTTCCCCATAATGTGAAGGGGAAAGAAATGGTTTCCTGACTTCCACCCTTCGCTAACCAGCATGTTGCTGGACACCAGAACGCTGTTACTGTGCTTTATCATTGCCCCTTATGCCCACACCCCAAGAGGTGCTTTTAAAGCACCAATTTTGTTTCAGTTAAAATGTGAGATGATATTTCCCAAAGCTTGCTACTTTTATCCTACAGATGAGTATGCTTAAGGAAGGAGAAATTAGGCAACTTCTTGCAGGCAGTGTGTGTTGAGGCAGGAGTCGACTAGAATAAAATCTCAGAGGACTCCTAGTCATCACTCCTCTGCTCTCGTCTCTGACCACAATCTCTCTGTATAAACAAAGGCTCTGGCCACTGCAGTGTTTTCTGGCCTGCTGTAAAACATTTTGCCACCCTTCCCACAGGAATCATTGATGCTTAAAAAAGAGGCAGCCTTCCTTAGACTTTTCTCACAGTGCCAGTGTGTCTGTCAAGGAGATCAATGTCAAGAAAGCATAGGGAGATGCAGACCTGGCAGTTCAAGCAACTAGAGGCTTAGTTAGAGTTTGGATTAATGAGCACATTATTATTGCTTGAGATTAATATTAGTCCAGATTGTAAATAAAATGCTTCTGTCAAATATTTGTATTAACTTCAGAAAAATTGCATCGATAGCAAAAGGAACACTCTGCTACCAGAGACACAAAACCTGGCTTGTTCTTAGCAAAGTTTGAACATTACTTTTACCTCAGAAGAATTCAGTATTGCAGGATGAATAACAAAATGGTAAAAGCACTCTGTGAATTAGGACATCAGTCAGGCCCAGACGGCAATTGCAAGTCTAGATCATGTAGATGGCAAAGTGTCACTGAGAAAGGCAAAATAAGATTTTCTCCTGGGTGAGATACTTCAAAGTTGAGCTTCAGCTCAGCTGGTTAAAACTTGGTTGTAATAATGCCAAGGTCGTGGGTTCAATACCCTCTGTGGGCCATTGACTTAAGAGTTGGACTCGATGATCCTTGTGGGTCCCTTCCAACTCAGAATAGTCTGTGATTCTGTGATTCAGACCTCCTCTGACTGGGCTGGACAGAGCCTGGGGAAGAGAATACCGAAAACTGTCATCTCAATAGACAAAGAGCCAGCTCTTACACTAGTATAAATAGGTACAACTCCTTTTGTATTAGACTTCTCTGTGACAAATAAATCTACCTGGCATAAGCCAGGAGTTTTACTGCCATTCAGACTTCTGCACAGACAAGACCAAATCAACTTTCTGAAAGGGACACATTTCCAGAGTCACAACAGCCCTTTTCTTCACTCCCCCAATGACACCTCAGTCTAGGGCCCTACACTTCCTTAAAATTTTGGGTAGGATTATAAAAAACATAATTCTCATGAAATATCAGAAAAATAAAGACTTGGCCTCAATTCTATGGTAAAAATTAGAGGATCTTTAAAATATGGGCATTTCTGAAGAGCACTAGAGAAAAAAAGGGAGTCCTCAGTCCACTCTGGGAGGATCGAATAGTGTTGAACTCACTGGTCAAATGGAGCCTTTTTCTGAATTTGACTTTTTAGCAACAGCAAAACACCAATTTCAGGAGACCAGAAGGCTTTGTCTTGGCTGTTCCTTTGCACCATTTTACTCAGTGCGTGAGTGAGACAGAAGAACATGCAGTCATTTCACCTCTTTTATCATCTGAAGGGAATTAATTGCAACATGCTTGCAAGAGGGTCTCCTGATGAAAAGTCTCTAAACAAGGGCTGGGTTACTGTGATGGGATCCTCTGGAGCACCAGGATTTATTTAAGGGTGTTCAGACTGATTTAGAGCTTTCCAAAATGTTGCTGGCTTAGTCCTGTGCATGCTAACCAACCCATCAGCCACAGCCCTCAAGTCAACAAGAATTAATAGGCATTCACTGCTGTGGACCCCCTAAGTCAAACTCAAGGTGTGCATACTGAGGTGGCCCTCACTAGTATGGAGTGTTCCTCATGTAATTAGGGTGTTGCATGCACAGCATAGGGCTGGAAAGAATGGCCGCTTTGGTTATTTAATACATTTGCTTTATATTTTCATGACATTGTGTAAGTAAAATCAACTACATACAGTATTTGGAGTACTGTCACATGTATTCAAGAGATAATGTCAATGGAATTGTGTGTTGTCGCAGGATAACAGCCTCCTGCTGTTGCTGAAATGCCAAATTGAAGCCGAGGCATTTATGGAAAATAAACGTCAAGTCAAAGCCAAGATGTTTATTTTAAAAACAAGAGACATGGATCTTGTGGCAATATTCCATCATGTCTCTATTTCTCTAACAACAAATGTCCAGTGTGAATAGAGCCAAGTGACAACTTCTTTCTGGGACAGCATGGAGAGGGTGAAGCCTGATCACTTCACATGAGGACCCTCAGAGCCTGTTTCTCATCTTCTTTCCTTCAGCTGAGGTTTTAGTCAACTGTCCAGGGAACGAACACAAAATGGTTTCTCAGATGCATGCTAAGTTTACAAAGAGATTTGGGAAGACAGCAGAAGAAAAAGGGACAGCAAACGCATTTTTAATTTGCCTTCTCCAGAGAATGACAACATGAAGCTTGCTGAAATCAACAGAAGGCTTTCCAGCCATTTCAGTGGGCTTTGACTAATGCCTTAAGAGAACAGTTAATATTTTAAGACAGCATTATATTAATAATGGTGTTCCCTGGATTTGATTCATGAAGGCATGACTGGACCAAGGCTGAACAAGGAAGACAAGATCCTTCTGGGTCATAAGGACCATCATAGCCACACCTTGGTTGCTGTCCCACAGGAGATTTCTGCTCTGTCCACACCAGCCTCACAGCCACAGAGAAACTATTTCTTCACTGCATTTCTCCTGCAAAGCTTCCTTAAATCAAGCTGGTTACCTAGTAGCAAAGATGACCAAATTTATTTTTCTTTTCATGGAGAAAACGGAAAGTTACTTGTCAAGAGCCAAGTTGCTGAGATATGGTAAAAAAACATGTAAAGCTAAAAGTAAAAGCTGGAAATGTCTGGATCTTAGACATGATGAAATCTGACTCATAGTTGAGAATTAACAGTTTTGTCAAATCTTACTATAAGGCCCAAGTAATGAGACACCCACTGCTACCCTGGCAATCCAAAGGGTTTGATGTCCTAAAATTTCTTTCAGATATTAATATCAAACTTTCCCTTTCGTCATATTACCAATTATTAAATCTTCTTGTATTCATCTAAATTATTCCTCTCCATCACTGGTTATCTTTTCTTCCTTCAAATATGTTATGAGATTATGTCTTCAACAAGCTGAATTGCCTCTCCACTTTCCCCATCTGATAATCCCACCATCTTTCTTCAAACATTCATCATCCTTCTGCCAACATCCTCCCTCCCCAGCCAGCCTCACAGGCTACATAAGACATGGCACACATTGCTCAGAACAGCCCTGGAGATCCAGGGATGGCCTTCAGCAGCAAGTCAGAGCTGGCAACAGCAAACCCACTGGCCCCAGCACTGCCTTAGCTACAGCTACAATGAAGGAAGGGTTTAGTCCCAGCGCTCAGCACCATTCCCAGTCTCCTGCCCCGCTGCTCGTGCTTCTGACATTAGCCAGGTCAGTGCTGTGAATGCAGGAACATACCCATTCAATAGGACCCTCATTTTGCAATCTGTTTTGCATGGAGGGAGAGGCAAGAAAACAAGCAGGAAGCAGTGCAAACCATCTCAAAGCACTGGGATTAAAACCACACCTAGATAGACCACTTCAGTTCCTGAAACATTGACGTTTCACAGCTCATGATAATAGAGTTCTTCTAATGGAAAACATTTTGATATTCATCAGATCTCCTTGTCATCTTCTATGCAATATGAGACCAATCTCTCCTAATAACTACTGAGAGTTTGGCCTTTCTTTTTTATTTTTTTTAATGACTTCCAAAGGAAAAACTATTGGTTGCTCATTAAAAACTGGAGAGCAAGCAGAAACAAACCATTTTAGTTCTGTAAGCTCTTCTTTTGACATAATATCCTTAAATAATATGCAAATAAAGGATGATATTAAAATCATATTAAAGAGCAGACCAAAAGAAAAAAAAAAAAGAAAAAAACACCAAAGGAAAATTTTAGTTAAAGGAAATTTGCAAAAGTTAATGCTCTAAAAAGGGTTAAGCCTACAGTGAATATTTGGCTGTTCTGTGGTGCAAGAGCCAGAGGGGTGTTCTGTACAGAAATTGTAAATTTGCTTATTTTTTCCTTTGGAGATGCATTGTTTCCCAAAGACATTCTGGCTCCAGCTCTGATCTGACATTCCAGATTGACGTGTTTAAACCAACAAAGATACTGAGAAGCAACACCCAATTATGCATCTTCTGGTTTATTGCAAACTTGTGAGTAATTGTCTTTACTTCTCCAGCCTTTAAGCTATCTTCTCTTACAGGAGGAAAAGACCTACAGCTGGAGACCTCATAGGACAGCTTGATAGGCAAGGAGTTGGCATTTTATTAGTTTATGGAATTTATTAACTGTATAAAGAGACTATAGCAATAATGGATCTGGACAGATGACACATAGATGATGCTGCAGGAATAGCAAGCAAAACAGCTACAGGGTATCCCCAACACTGCTTCAGTGTCATCTTGGGAAAAGTATTTAAGATTTTTATCAAATTTTTATCTGGCTGATTTTGCACTAAAATGAACTATACACATTCACAACATTCATCCGAGCATCTCAGCTGTGAAGGCTTTGGTGCAGTTATGCACCACAGGGCTCATATTACTTTAAGTGTTCCAGCTAGACGTCAAAAAGAAAATATTGCTTCTACTCCACAGCCCCACTACCCTGGTTTCAGATTATTATTTTTTAAATCAGGATTACAGATACCAGACCTAGACAAATATTCCTGGACACAATCCTGCTGCTTTTCTTTAAGGTCTCCCTCTGCTCTTGAAGATGTCATGCCTCCTGCCCTTCCCACCAAAGAGGGTCACACTTTGGTCCAGCAGATGACGAGTAGCAAAGCAAAGTCCATGGGAACATGAGGGAATGGTTTGCCAAGCAGCAGGTCCATGCTGGTGTGTGGCCTTTAGTCAGGGTTAAATAAACAGTGTGTAAATAAATAAATATTTTTTCCCCAGGTTATGACCTTGTAAATCAAGCCTAAGCCTGGAAGGGATTTTTATGATCCAGCTGGAACAGCAGAGCAGTCTTGGCAGAATAAATATATAGAGGAAAGAAAATAACGGTGCCTTCCAGTTGCTCCCAGAGTACTGTGGGGAATGTTTGGTGCTGCTGTAAGACATACTGATGATAAAAGAGCAGGAGAGAGGGGACATCATTCTCATTTACTCAGTGGCTGTTCCACATTATTTTAAGAAGTTTAAAAAGGAGTAAAATGCAGTTAAATGCACCTAAGAGCAATCTTACAGCTTCAGAGACAAATAGCAGGCCAAGCAAGCAAATGGAAATCCAGCCCAACTAGTTCCTAGCAGCAGGTTTCACTGAAGTGGATGGGAGCTAGGCAGGGATTTGCTCAGTCTGTTATCTGAGCATTGCAGCCTTGGGATGCTTCACGTATTTTTTGGCTCATTACCAAATAATGGTGCTAAGAGTACAAATACTTAGAGCAGTCCCTAGGTTTAGTGTGGTTTGACCAGACCGGGTAAAAGCTACTGCCTACATTTTTAGAAGTCCAGAAAGACCTGTTCAGTGTGGCAGAGGAAAGTCAGAAAGGCGAGCTGGGACTCTCCCCTCCCAGCCCTACACTGGCTTGGTCTGGCAGAGCTGGATGAGATGAGAAAAAGAGGGTTTGTGGTGAGGAGATAGAGGGGACAAGCCACAGCCGCAGTCCCTACACAGAGCTGGTGGCAGCCTCCCTTAAGCCAGAAGGTTTTACATGGGGGCTCTGGGGTTGCCCAGGCTGGGGGGCGAGGCACTGGTGACAGCGAGGTTGCGAGGGGCTTGTCCCTGATGGGGACATCCCATGGGAGGTGATGTCAATTACTTTTCAAGGGAGAATGACACCGTCAGTGCTTCTGCTCCGGCTGTTCCGGCAGCTCCAGCAGCTGGCAAGAGCCCACCGTGCCCACATGTCCCGTGCGGCAGCGTGGGTGTCCCGAGGAAGGGAGGGTGTCCTGTGTCCTGGCAGCTGCGGGACAGACAGGGCGTAGCTCGAGCAAAGATGGGGATCCGGGAGAGATACGGACAGGGATACCGGCAGGATGCCGTGAGGGATGCGGGCAGGGATGCGGACAGGGATACCTGCGGAGACATCGGCGGTGCGCGAGCGGGGCGGTCCCTCTCCGCCCTCTGGATGCCGATTGGAGCCGGGGCGGTGCCGGGGCGGGGCGGGGGCGGGGCGGGGCGGACCCGGGGCGGGCGGTCCGGCGGCGCGGAGCGGGGCCATGCGGCAGCCCCGGGGCGGCGGCAGCGGCGGCGGCGCCGCCTTCCTGCCCGCGGCGCGGTGCGAGCGGCAGCGGGAGCGCCCCGCACAGCCATGGGCGATGGGTGGCTGCCGCCGGACTGCGGCCCCCAGAACCGCTCCGTGGCCGGGGTGACGGCGGTGCCGCCGGGAAGCAGGCAGCTGGCCGCCGCCGAGCTGCTGTCGCAGCAGTGGGCTGTGGGCATGAGCCTGCTGATGGCCCTGGTGGTGCTGCTTATCGTGGCCGGGAACGTGCTGGTGATCGCGGCCATCGGGAGGACGCAGCGGCTGCAGACGCTCACCAACCTGTTCATCACCTCGCTAGCCTGCGCCGACCTGGTGATGGGGCTGCTGGTGGTGCCCTTCGGGGCCACCCTGGTGGTGCGAGGCACCTGGCTCTGGGGATCCTTCCTCTGCGAGTGCTGGACCTCCCTGGACGTGCTGTGTGTGACGGCCAGCATTGAGACCTTGTGCGTCATCGCCATCGACCGCTACCTGGCCATCACCTCGCCTTTCCGCTACCAGAGCCTCATGACCAAGGGTCGGGCCAAGGGCATCATCTGCACCGTATGGGCCATCTCTGCCCTGGTTTCCTTCTTGCCCATCATGATGCACTGGTGGCGGGATGAGGACCCCCAGGCGCTGGAGTGCTACCAGGACCCGGGCTGCTGCGACTTCGTCACCAACAGGGCTTACGCCATCGCCTCGTCCATCATTTCTTTCTACATCCCCCTTCTCATCATGATCTTTGTGTACCTCCGGGTGTACAGAGAGGCCAAGGAGCAGATGAGGAAGATCGATAGGTCTGAAGGCCGGTTCTATGGCAGCCAGGAGCAGCCACAGACTCCCCTGCCCGCTCACCCTCACCACCAACCTATCCTCGGCAATGGCCGAGCCAGCAAGCGAAAGACCTCCCGCATCATGGCCATGAAGGAGCAGAAAGCCCTCAAAACTTTGGGCATCATCATGGGGGTGTTCACCCTCTGCTGGCTCCCGTTTTTCCTGGTGAACATTGTCAACGTCTTCAACCGGGACCTGGTGCCGGACTGGCTCTTCGTTTTCTTCAACTGGCTGGGCTACGCCAACTCCGCGTTCAACCCCATCATCTACTGCCGCAGCCCCGACTTTCGTAAGGCCTTCAAGAGGCTGCTGTGCTGCCGCCGGAAAGCCGAGCGGTGGCTGCACGGCGGCGGCGGGGAGCTGGCCCGGCCCGGGGGTATCATCAGCACCGTGGGCTCCCCCGAGCGCAGCCTGGCAGGGACTTGGTCCGACTGCAATGGGGGCACGCGGGGCGGCAGCGAGTCCAGCCTGGAGGAGAGACACAGCAAAACCTCCGACTCGGAGTCCAAGGTATAGGGGGGGCGTGGGCGGCCGCTTCGGACCCGGGACAGGGCTAAAGGCGGGCAGAGAGACCCGCAGGAGCAGAGAAATCCCCCACGGATGCCTGATGGTAATGCTATTGCCAAGCGAAACGATCCCTGCCTTCGTAGGGGGAGTGCGGGTGTTTACTTAGGAATAAAAGCAGGTGAACTGGTGTACGACATACCTCATCCGAAACTACAGCAAACAGGAAACCCACTGACCGGAGAACAAAGGAAATAAACAGCCCGTCCCAGACACGGCCACCTTGTCTTTAGGAGACGCGCTGTCGGCTCGGGCAGTGGCAGCAGCGCCGGCGCTCGGGTGACTGTCCCAGGACCGTGCTGGTGCTTGAACCCGAGCGTGGAGTGGTCTTTGAGGCTGAGCTCGGCTGCACTTGGGGTCCCGGCCATCCCTGCCTCGCCCCGGGGTTCATCCCCTCACCCAGAGCACCGGGGTTTTGGGAGGCGCAGGGTCGGTGCCGCAGGTGCTCCGGGCGCAGAGTACGGCTGGCAGGACGGAGATGTGCTGCCAAGATGAGTTCTAAGCTCAGAGTAGCCGTGCTCTCCCCTTCCACAGAGTAGCGACAGAGAAAAAAAAATGAGGAGCACTGGTATATTTTGAAAGGGGGTAAAACAGCCCAACCCACACTCTTGTGCTTACTCCCTCTGCATCAGCAAGCAGTGAGTTACTGTGCTTATCTCCCTCGGCCAGACAATAGCAGTCAGGCTGAGAAACTTCTACCTCAAACTGTGCATATTGTACAGGGGAATGAACGGACCATGTTTATATTAAACAGCGTATTTACATGCCACTAATAGGATTTTATGAAAAAAGGGGTGGGGGGGGCGGCGAGGAACCTTCTGCAGCTTGTTCATTGTAATTACAGATGAACGGGGTTGGGGGTAGAGATTCCTGGCAACAAAAAATTACTGCACATTTTTTTTAAAAAGTCAACAAAGTCATGTCTTGCACAGTGTTAAAAGTTGTAAAGTTATTTGAAGATGTTACTTGCACACACACACAAATTGAAACAGAGGTTTGAGTAACACTGACCCTGAACCTGATTTCTGGTTTTGACTGATCTGTTACAGTTTTATTGAGAGTGACTTTTTAAATATTTTTTGAAGGTACTGTAAATATATTATAAATTAAAATATCTTAAGAGACTTTATTATTTTTATTTTTATTTCCAAATGCCCACGTGAATCTGCTGTTGTTTTAGCACTTGTGTGTCATTTCCATTTTCCTCTCTGTGTGTGTTTTATAACGTATTTATACTCTGGTGCAATTTACTACTGTGTAAGTAATTGGTCTATGTGCAATAAATACCACTGCAGCACAAGCAAGTGTGTCTCTATAGGTTTTGAAACAATATCTACTTATAATGGGAAGAACAGCATTTGTTTTTCTCCAAAGATGGCTCAGATTACCAATACAACTCTATCTAATGGCTTTTCCTGACACAGTGTTTAAAAAACCTGTTTGAAACCCACTAAGGTTATGTTCCTGTTGCACTGAGGTCCAGTGACTTCCCTTAAAATTAGTGGCTAAAGACAAGGTGTTTCCACTCTGATAATGAATACACTCATTTTCTCGAACTATTCCTTTCTGGATTTTTTTTTAGGAGTGTGAGCTGGGAGTCAAGAGACCAGAATATTTAAGATTACAAAGGATGTTTAATTTGAAAGCTTAAAATGGTCTTGCGTACAAAGAAATCTCCGTATGCATTACATACCACCCCACAAGTAAGTCCACCTCGTGCCAACAGTGGATCTGATCCTGCCCAAGTGATGTGGGTGGTGTGTGTCTGGTGGGATGGGTCCTGGTGCTGAGCAGGGAGACTCCTGCCTAACAAAGTACCAAAGGAAGCTCATGCCTTGTTAAGAGAGATGGCAGCCCGAGAGCTGGTCAGGAGTCCAGGCTTTGGTTCCTTCTTGTTATTAAAAAGCAACTACCCTCTGAGGGAATGGAAAAAGCATAACTGGAGTAGGATTGTACCCTGTGACAAACTTAAACACTGATGAAACCTCTTCTGTGTGACTGGGTGAAATAAAAGTACCTGGTCTGTAGATGATAAAGCTAATGGCCATGTGCAGCATGCTGCTGACAGTCAGATACCCTTTGGGGGCCAAATCCTGGTTAACTGAATGTTTTATTTTTGACTGATCCAAGTAAGGAGGTACAGTGAACAGAAGTGCTGCAGATTTGTGTGCCTGGTTCAAAAGATTGTCTTCCCTTATTGTTTTATTAAGGTATGCTGTATCTTTGTGATTTCATAAAGTTTTTCATTACTGAAATGAATATATGGCAGATAGAGCAACAAAAAGGTAGTGCAGAATGAAGCCATTTTTAGCTTTATTAAACTCAGAAGTAGAGTTTAATTAAAAATCAGCTCCCAGGAAGAACACTTCCCAAAGCGAGTTCTTTAGGGTGGTGGCTCACGGTTTGTTTTGGAAACCATTTGTTCATTCTTTTTGTTTTCAAAGTTAAGGAATTTGTCCTTTGCAATTTCTAATGTTGTATTTTCAGGGGGGAAAAAAAGGTTATGCTTTTCATGCAAAGACAAAATAAAGGGACCAGGAAAGTAAATAATACTTTTCAATTTATATTGCTGGGGTTTGATGTGAGTTGCAGTCAATGGTGTCTCCCTTGATAATAGTGAAATAGGCTTCTTTAAATGCTGGGATGGCATCAGATAAGAAGCTAAGTGGACAGGGCTCTGCCACCAAATGATTTTTTTAAATAAAACTTATGGTTTTATCTGTGATTATAGCAAACACAACAGGACCAAAAGGGTGCGCTGGATGGCAATGTCTGATGCCAGTGATTGCGGGGAGATGTTGGCTGTGCATGTTGGGGTCAGGACAGGATGGGAGTCAGTGCTGCCCTCCTTGTGTGTGTTGGGAATCTCAGCAAGCCAGGATAGGACCAGGTCCCTGCCTACTGGGTGAAGCAGGACAGGATCTAGCCCCAGTGCCCAGCTGGGAGCTGAAGTGGCTGTCAAACACTCATCCTCAACAGGGTGCTGGGTCCTGGGGAAGCACAGTACCTACTGCATGGAGCAGGACAATCTAATGGACTTGGCTCAGTTCACATACTTAATTTTAACCATGCAAACACTCATGTCCTTAGACATTAGAAAGTGGTGAAAATTTTGCCTCAACAGAGTCCAACTTAGCTGGAAAATCTATGGCTAGAATTTGCTCAGCTTCTTCTGCCTAATAGCTGTGCTGGATGATGCCTCCCCTGGACAAGTGTAATGGCATGGAGATAGGATGAGTTTAGCCCACTGGCCGCAGAAGGGCCAGCTGTGTCAGCAAAGTGGTCAGAATTTGTCTGCTGTTGAGTTTTTGCCAGGTGAGGACCTGCTGGAAGAGTCTGGAGGCTGACACGTTGAATCCCTTCATAGGCAGCTAAAGTAATCCACCTGGCAGCCTGGATGGTGGATGCCAGTCCATCTTGCATGGCATGAAAAAGACAGTGGCACAGTAATGGTGCGGACACAGCAGGACATGTGGCACACACGTGTGCGAGGAAGGGGAGGCTGCTGGCGAGCAGTCTGCCATGGATCATGCTCAGAACAGGCTGTTCTCTGCAGGGAAGAAGGATACTCTGAAAAGTGTTGTGGGGCAGCTGAAATACTCTGGAGGCAATGAGTCAAACACTCACGATGAATATTTTTTTCTGACGAAAACCAGACATGGATTAGCAATTGGAACTGCAAGTCAGAAAGCATAGGTGGTAGGCATGCGGCTGCACACGTACGTGGGCAGGAAAGTAACAGCAAAGAGCCACAGGCCTGCAGGGAAGGGAGACACAGGTAAACCAGAAATCCACTCAGAGAAAAGTCCTGCAGCTGCCAGAACCAAAATTATTTGGCAAGGATGCCTGAGACTTCCACATGGAAGACGACTGATTCTCAAAGGCGCCGGCCTTACTCCAAGCAGTGTTTGCTCAGCACTTCTGAAAAGAAGGCTGCTTCTCTCCATGTGTTTAAATGGGAATATTGCTGGGTTGAAAGCCTGGATTCATTTTTCCGTGTGCTCAGGGTAGCTGAAGCTGTTTCAGACATGCAGCAGCCTATCTAAGAGCCTGCAGAAAGACTCCCCGCTGCTGAAAGCTGCACAAAAACCCTCCTGCAAATTTGCTGCACTTGGAAACTGCCACCCTCAGCATCCACTGGCTGTGGCTCCAATTAGCATGAAACTGTGTGCAAAACAAGTGGTTTACGATCTGAACTGTGCCCGTAGCAGATGCAGCATTTGACAGCATCGGCTGGGTGTTTGTGATGCACCATGCACTGGTTCTTCTGCAAATGCTGCTTTTCCTCTTGGGTATCCAGGTGTTTTCAACTATAAGGACAATTTCTTTTATCTTTTTTTTTCTCTAAACCCTATCTGAGGTTGTGGTTTTATTAATAACTTTTAAATGGCTATTTTGCAAACCTTCCTTGTGCTGCACACTTTCCTAATTTATTGTAATTTCCCGTCTGGTGGAGTGTGCTTACTTCCTTTATGTAATATATCAGCTGCAGGGCTGGAAGTTGGGCAGCTATGAACTGAAAGAGCAGACTTTTGTGAGGCCAAATGCGGTCAGGCATCATTGCCACCGGGAGCAGAATTTGACCTGATAATCTAATCTCATACTAGGGACTATCTCCAGAAACGTATTGTTACCAACAGTAAATGACCTCTGCTAATGAATCTGGAGCAATTAGTCCTATTTAAAGCTGTCAAGAAAATGTTAACTGCTAAACAACTGGTAATACTGGATAGTTTAAATAATGAGCATTTTGTTTGCTGGTGTGTGTTAGATGATGTGTTGGGAAATAATTATCCTTTGACTAGCAGCCAGCTTTGTACTAATCAGAAAGGAGAAGTCATGTTCTGTTTGAAGGATTATACCTAAAAATAGTTCTGTTGCCGCCACTCAACGAGTGAAGTGAAGCAAATTCACGGAGATGTACACACCTTCTTAACGTTTCACTTTTCATCCTAAAAACTCATTGTTCAACTGGAACTTTCTGTTTGATCATGTCAAAAGCACTAATGTGATCTCCTGCAATAGCACTAAGCACACTCCCCCCCGAAGGAGCATTACCCTATGCACCACTGACTTGCTTTCAAAGCCTGCCAAATTCCCAAACATCTCAGGAGGAAGTAAGGATTCTTTCTCTTAATATAAACAATCACGTATAATGTAAGGTCAACAGTATTTGTGATAGTCCTCTCGCAGAAAAAATCGATATACTTTTTCTTTGAGATGTTCATATGCCGGACCATCCACAAGGAGCAGACCCATGGTAACAGCAGGTGATTTATTCCGACAATTCAGTAACTTCAGGCTGTCAAACTCTGCTGGAAAAAGTGACCAAGACGGGAAAAGAATTTTACCCAGGATTGTCATTGCAAAAGGGAAAACAGGGGCAGCTTTGGCCATGCTGTACGCGTTATGTTTTACTGGTAAAGTGTAATTGGCTTGGATAGGGATGCGCCAGGTGGAGGCATTGTGGAAACACAGGTTAAGAAGCGTGAGAGGTAAGACACTGTCAATACAGAACCATGCCGCCAAGGGACTTGAAGCTGAAACATACCTGGAATATTTCTCAGTTTTTCTTACTCTGACAGCAGCAGACTAAAGCACACCTGAGCAGCTTCTCAGCTGATGTAAAGCCACACAGCTCCATGGCCAGTGATGGCTCCCAAGACACATGAAACCCTCTCAACATCTCCCCCTTCCCTCCGAGTGGCTCCAGCTTACACTGAGTTTTGTTGGATCTGGAAACAGACCCCACCCTGGAGCCATCATCCCTTCCAAACAGGAGGTGCCCTATGGCCCTCCAGGGGTGGCAGTGTTGCAGAGGGGTTGGGTGGGTGCTGCAGAGTGCAGGGTGTGCCCACTGTGCCAGGCATGCTGGGGCAAGCTGCTGCCAACCATGCCACTGCCCTGAGTCATTGCTCTGTCCTGCAAACACCAGCGACAGAATCGGGCCCGCTGTGCTGGGAATGGAAGAGTGTTTGGCTTTGTTATGTAAACTGGTGATCAGCTTCCTGATTCACCAATACTGGCAGCTTGGTATGCACGTTTGCTTCACAAACTGCCAGTTTTTCTTCCCTGCCCCTCTCAGCTTCCAGGCTTTTTTGCGGCAACATTTGCTTGCTCAGCCTTAGCACCCAGCAGCACAGGTTTTTGGGTTGTGCCCTGGCAACAGTCTGCATCCAGACATGAATGGTACCATGCTGGGCAGTGTCTGGGTTTGGCCATACCCGTTCCTTCCAAGATTGATGCACAGATTTTTTAATACTGGCTGCAACAGAGTACAAAATTCCCAGACAAATAGAAAATGAGTCCTGACCTCCAGGTTCACAACCTAAAGGAGAAAACAGAAGCTTACCCAGTCTTTTGCCATTTCCATGATTAGCAGAGCATCTCAGGTGTAATGGTGTGCCTTTCCCTTCTGATCCTGTGTAATGCACTGAATCCTGTTGTCCTTAATGAGATTAAATGAGGATTTTTCTACTAGTTCAGTGCTTTAGCCATTAGCCACTGTTGTGTGTCTCTAGGCAGAGATGTACCTTTGCAAGCCTGGCCTGGTGTCTCTCTCAAAGGCCATGATATTTAGCTTCTTCCTACCAATATTATTTTGATAATTGGTCTTAAGCTCAATGGCACAATGCTTTGAAAGGCAGATCTAAGTTTGTGCACCAAAGAGGCAAAGAGAGACTCTAAAGAGCTCAAAATCTCAGCAGTTGCTAGGTGTAGAAATGTTTCAGCTACCACCAAGTCATTTTGCAAGGCCAGGCAAGTGCTGCAGCCTCCTCAAAGACTGTCAGCTGCCCTCTTTCAGAGGGGCACGGCAGAGTTCCCTGCCACTGTAGAACAACTGCAGGGGCAGCACAATAGTTCATGACAACAGATTTGCCAGGCGGTAAAATTTAAACAATACTTTGTGTCCAAAATTCAAAGGCCTCTTGTTAAAATGAAGTAATTGAGACAAACCTCTGGCAGAATTTCCTGGTGGGGAAGGGAGAACAGTGTTCAGAGTTGAAGTTTCTGTGTGAAGAGGATGAGCCCCACACTGACTGGTCCAGTAGGGGTTACAGATCCCGCTGCAAACCCTGTTAGAGCCGTGGTGATGGGCAAGTGCCACCCCAGCGACAGTTTACGGTGTCCTCAGTCACCTCCCTCTGCTACCATTCGGGTGTATAATGGGGTACCCCTCTCACGTTTCCAAGCATCAGAGGGGACCCCAGAGGTATCCTGAGACACAAAGGTGAGTGCCAGCCTGCGTCCACCTGGGGCTTGCCGCCCCACCATTGTGCTGTGAAGGGAGGAGCGCTTCCTCTTGGACTGGAGCAGGTAAGCTGGGAGACGTCCCACAAAGCTCCCATTGTTCCACAGCTCACCCGCTTGCTCGCCGACTTCAGCAAGGGCTGTTTTGTTTGTTGTTCTTGCCCTAAATACTCGCTTGGGAGGCATCAGATAAAATCTCAATTAGCTCACTTAGGACACCAGGGCAGTGTGGGATGCTCCCCTGGCAGGCAGCTGTCCATGCTGTGCTACCACGGCAGAGGTGAGGGGGAGGCAGGAGGGGCCATGGGGGAGACCCGTTGGTGACACACACCCCTGACTGAAGCGTCTCGGGTACTCTGGCAGGTTCCCATCACCAGACTAGAACAGCCACACCACCAGAGCATCCAGGCTGGATCTGACACAGAAGCACAAACAGCTTTTGTCAAATACTTGGGCTTTTTGGAGCTCTTATCTAATACTTAGCACAAGGCAGCTGCTGCTGCAGTAATTGCCAGTAACAACAGGTGTTGCAGCAGTGCTCTTAACCACCTTGAGAGCATCCACAGGAGAGATTTTGTTCCTGTTTCACTGCCAGGTTGTTACCTGCTAGCTGTGGTTTTCAGCATCACAGGCCTGGTGCTTGCACCCTCGGCTTCCCAGCCCTCAACTCCCCTTGTATGTCCTGCTGCCCAGGCTGGCCCTGCTTCCTTTGCAGCTATGTGGGCAATGGACTCCTCTGGCTGAAAACCAGCCCTTTCAGGCAAGATTTGTTCCAGCTAACCCACACAGGTTGCACAAACATAGATAACAAACAAGTGCATGAGGGGCATAGGAGCACATGGAGTGATGGGGCAGGGATCATCTGTTCTGGTAGCAGCCCTGATTTGGACCCATTGCTGTGATCACAAACCTCATGTCCGGCAGTGATGCTGTGGAAGCTGAGACTCAGACCAGCACACTCAGGCCTGTGTTTTGCCTGATCTGTGTTGGAAAAGGAGGACTCGCCACCCAAACCTTCCCTCCCTTCAGAAGCTGCTCTGAAATATTCTTTTCAGAAGCCTAATGACTAAGCCATTTAAGCTTCTCATTGCATGTGAAAAATGAAAATAAATTTTAGTTTTGTGCAAATACTAGTGGGATAGAATAAAACTGTGATTTAATTCTGATTATTTGTGAGACCACAGTGAAGAGCATGGGACAAACTCCTCAACTTTTGGCAGAGATCAGGACTAGGGGAGCAGAAAAAACAACTCAGGTAATGGGTGACAACACTAAGATGCCCCCAACTGCAAGAGGGTGATACGGCCCCAAGCCATGGGCAGTGGAAAAATAACTCACCAGGAAGAGCAGCTCTGTTTGCCCAGAGCGTATATATAGATTCCAACAATGATGAGTACCACTAAGCTGTTAGGGGCTTGTGAGCAATCCCCATCATGTGTGTCTTCTGGTGAATGATGTTTAACTGCTTTTATTCCTGCACATTTCACTTATGTGGGAGCAAGGAATGTGGTGTTAAAAAAGGCTGGAACGATTTCAGTGCTGGATAGCTTCCATTAATATATTTCTCATTGCATAACACTGCCAGTACAGTACAAAATCCAGTAAGGTGCCTTTTAGGAAGGTGGGACCATCTCTACGCAGTCATAATTAACTAAGTGGGGTTGTAGAGCAGGCTGGGCTTTGATGGGATACTCTTTAGTTGCACTGGATGTGTTTGGGCTGTTGCATAGTATGAATTTCTTTGCCTTTACGTTACAAGGCACCTCATAAATTAAATGGTTGATGTTGTCAAATGCATGCCATTAGCACTCGGAGCAGATAATCCTTCCCGTGGCCTCATCAGAGTCTATCGCAGGGCCTGTCTCCAGATAACAACCTGGAAGAAGAACAATGGTGCTCCAGCTCCCAGGAGCCTCCACTCTTTGGTTCTGTGCTTCAGAAGAGAAAAAATATCATTATCTTCATGGCTCAACCTCCCTTTGAAAGGCAGTTATTTTTTTACTCATACACTCCAAGAATTTTTTACATGGTATCAGTGAGAAACTTGAAACCCCCTTTGAGAAGAGGAAGATTTCCTGCAGCCCTTCTACTAAAGAAAATGGATAGATCAAGTAGTAAAGTTCAATGACTTACTTAGCATTAAATAAGAAAGAGAATAATGAATTGGATTTTGTGTGCCTGTTTTTCCTCTGCAGGGAACAGTCAGGCTAATGGATTTTCATTGCCTTGTGCTTCTGTTCATCAATCTAGGTGAGTTCAAAACACTGCTGCCTTTTTGTGTTCTCCTTTCCTGGCTCACTTGTCACAACTTCAAGTATTTGGAGCTCAGCAAACACACTGGTTTGCTGCCACCAACAACATCTTGACCAGGGAGGAAAACACACAGGGTTAACCCCCTGCACCCAATGATAACTATATTTTATGCCCAATAGCTGCAAGTAGGCAATTCCTTACCTGGGGTGGATACTAGTTTCCTACTGTTATGAGTTCAGGCTTTAACATCCTTCAGAAGAGGCATTATTTTCGCACTGGGTTCACCAAAAATTGATTGGGTCTCCAAACCCCTCCTTTGTCTACAGACTTTGCCAAGCATGCCGTAGGACTTTTATTGGGGAAGGAAGGGAGGTGGCGTAGGAGGAAACTATTACAAAGCTATTTAACATAAACAACTTTCTTCTGTAAACTCCAAACACTGCTTGTCAAGGAAGAGGTTAAAGTTAGGGGCTGGATGAGGTCAGGGGGGTAGGAATCATTAGGGCAAAGCTATAAACAGCAAATTGGGAAACTCAGGGAGAGACATGGGGGAAGGGGAGGAGATGAGCTGACCCTAAATGGGGTGGACTCTCTGGCTTGCTGGAAGCCTACTGCTCTGACCTCAGGTTGGGACCTGGGTCCTCTCTAAGGCATGCCAAAGCAGGGGAATTGCTTAGACAGAAATCCTGCATAACTGATCAACAGCCATATTTGTTCGAAGGTGAACCTGAAGGATTTCTACAGAGCCAGAAATTACTACTTCTCCTTTCTACCCCAAACCTTTTCTGGGTCTGCCAGCGACTGTCCAGAGCAGGGGAGCTCTCTCTGTCCACTTGGAGCAGGATTTCCGTTTTCCTACCAGCCTTGGTGCCTCAGGCTTTCTGGTCTGTTTTTTGTCTAAATGGGAAATGCATAATGAGAAACTGTTTAAACAACTTAAGGTACAAGGAAACTTGCTGGAGTAAAGTACAGCACTCTAATTTATTTCCAAGGAAATTATGTACCCTCCAAAAGCACTCCACTCAAGCACTGCAATTTAAAGTTTGAAGATAATTGCTGGCCATCCTGGGTGCTGCCTGCAGCCCTCATCCAAGTGTGGTGCACAAGGAGGGCAGGAGTCTGCCAGAATCATTGCTGCTGCTGTCTGGCTTTGCCACCAGCAGCCATTCATCAGCAGGGTTTTGCAGATCTTTGCACACAATGAGATGCTTGATGTGGGAATAACTCTGCCAGTGAAGAGGCACCCGGCAATGTTATATAAATTCTGTGCCAATGGACATGTTAAAATATGCACAAACGTTAGTGAAAGCATTTCCTTTGCAGTCTTTAAATCACCCATAGCAGCTTTGTGGACCAACATGACAAAGAACAGAGAGTAACCAAGGAAAGGATCCTCTCCCCTGTGCCCCAGGTTGTGAGTAAGGTTGGTACCGAGGCACAGTTGAATGCTGAGGTTCAGGGGAGGTCTGTCTGTTAGAGCTGTCCTGACTGTTGTTTTGCTTGTGTGGATAATTCTAGTCGGTCTGGTGCTAGTGAAGGAAAACCCAGGAACCATGAAAGCCATGGAAAAATTCTGTTTTTCTATTTCCAGCCCTGCACGCAAAGGGCTTTAGAACCAGATGCATTTCTGAAACATATGTGTGTGAATATTTGACTGCTTATCCAAGCAGAACAAAAACCTTCTAACCTTCTGAGGTCTATCCATCAAGAGGCTTATGTCTTCATGTCGCTGTTCAGCTCCTGGCTGCTGCTACTTGGAGCCTTTCACCAGCTCAGCTCTGACCACCAGCTTCCCACCTCCCCTCTCCAGGCAGTTCCACAGCATTATCCAGTCAAGTCCTTGGCTCCCTGCCACTTCAGTGATGACCTCTGCATTGCATGCAGGAGCTGCAGGCCTGGGCTGCTGCATGCTCCACAGCCAGCGAGCGTCTTGCTGGGCTGCATTTGTGCTGCTGTATCACAGCCCATCATCTCCATCCCCCACACACATACTTAGTCTGTGGCTATGGCCACAGCTATGACCAGAGCAGAGCACACTGTCTCTGCTTGGCCCTAAGAAAGGAGGATGTTTGTCTTTTTTTAATTGGATATTAATGGAGCTTGGATAAAGGAATGCAGTGTACTCTATCTGAAGTTCAAAGACTGAAATAACCAAGGAGAATATTTCTGATTCCCTCCCACCTGGCAGCCACTGGTCTCCTCTGACAGAGGCATCCTCACTGCTGCTGTCAGGCTGCCAGAGATCTCAGGTAGCACCCTAGAAACCCAGGGAGGCTCAGGTAAAACAGCTGCTCAGGTCAAACAGCTGCATAAACAGACAATGCCCAGTTTATACCATGTGTTATTCAGCCTTGTCAGAAGAGTGTCTGCAGTGCAGTCTCAGTTGTACTTGGTGTCAGGGCCACAGAACAGTTTTTGCTTTGAAACTGAGACGGCACAACAAGTTGTTTGCAGTCCTCCTGTGCAATCAAAGCCATGGCCAAAAACAACAGGGTGAAGACTTTCAAAAGAGCCACCCATCCACCCTGTAACTGATTTGAAACGGGGGCCTGGCTGGCTCAGGGCTTGAGAACAACTTTCAAGTAGGCCAGAGCTTGAGATCACGTGCATCATGGTGGGGATCAGATATCTCTGCTGCTTGGTACTGCCTGGTCTCATCCTAGGTCTAGACAAACTTCAGAATCAGGGTAGTCTTTTCCAATAGGGACCATTCTTCTATTCCTTTTCACAGGAGACTCTGATCCATGGGCTGTTATTGCTCTTCTCCCTGTGGTTTTAATTTTTTTCTCTGTTTTGATAGTCAAAAGGGTAAAGCTAATTCCCATGTCATATGTAACAATGAATTTGACTGAATAACAAGAGGATCAATGTACTTTTTATGCTGTGGTGTACGATAAGCTATTTATAAATATCATATCACTTCTGGATCATTGTCAGAATTTAAAGTAAAGTTTTGATTTAACCACAATTTTCTGGTGTTGACAGATATGATAAATACATTTTTGTTCCAATAATACCCAATTTCAGCAATGTTTTGCAGAAATCATTCGAAGCTAAGAATTATTTGCCTGACTCTTTTTGCTTTGTTTGTCTCCATGTTCTAGTGTTTAGTTTAATGTTACATTCCATTGCAGAGAAAAATCTGTGTCTGCAGTAATTTGTTTTCCAAGGCCTCTGTTTAAGGGATGGAAGGATGTTCTTGAGAAGACTGATGAAGTGAGACATCAGCTCACATCATAGAGGCCTTGGGGCAGTTGCAGCATCTCTCTGAACCAGTAAGGGACAATGTGGTTTCCTTGAAGCTCCATTGAGGAGCAAAGGAAGATTCCCTGCCTTGAAGGGATGCAGGATGTGTCCACCTAATCTGGTGTGGACACAATGGGACCCGGTGCTGGCACAGCCCGAGCTCTCAGGCCTGTGTGACACCCCCGCAGTGGGATGACAGTGGCATTGCTTTGGGGAATCACATATTTGTGCAGCAGCAGAGAACCAGAACGTCCTGTCCCTGGAAGTCTTTTACACTTGGACTTCCCCACTTAAACCCTTCCCCCAGGTGTGAAGGTGGTGGCCACCTCCTCCCCTCTGGAGCAAAGGCTCCCTTTCAGCCTCTGAGACGGGTGTCAGAACCAGCCTTCAGGGTGCTGCTGCAGAGCCCATTGGCAACTTCACATCAGTTGAGCCAATCTTGATATTTAAGGTGATCCCACAAAAGAGCCAAGAGAGCACGGTGGGATAGGTTTCATGTCTGGAAGGTGAGTTTAAACAGAAGCCCTCCATCTACAGGTGTGTTGCATTACTGTTGACTAACCATGCGTTGGTGGGCTGAGCCCCTCCAAAATTTTTCTGCACCTTCTCCAATACTTCTGCTTTCCCATGTGAACAGCTTTGAGGAAAATCTCTTTTTCTGCAATCAAAACATTTCCATTCTGCAGTAAAACAGCTCTTACATCAGTTACCATTGTATTGTAGATGTAAATGCATAACAACAGAGCCCTTCCATGTTATAAGGTTAGTGGGTCAGATCCTGTGCTTGAACAACAAAAGCACAAGGAATGTTGAGCCAGAAAAACAGCTTGGTTCAAAGTGCTTTAAAGCTGTTGTCTATCTTCTGAGCCCTGCAGTTTATGGCCCATACTTCTCATATTGCCTCTCCGTTAGACTGTCAAACAAGAGATGATGCTATTTGGAGAGCAAGTCTGTATGCTGCAGACATGCAAACACTAACACTTGTATCCACGTGGACTGGCCTTCATCTGCCAGGAGCTTCCAGAAAATATCCAGGAAAGGGGCATGCAGAAGGGGAGAGAGGTCTCCTGGTGGGCTGCCATGTCACTCAGGCTGCTTTCATGGTGATACCTAGAGGACGTCATTGATGCAGCCAACTATGATAATCCTTTCATTGGGAACAGGTGCTGGAGGATAATCCTGCTGTTTTCTTTGGTTATGGTTCTCTTCAGTCACTAAGACTGAGCAAACAGGATTATCACAGCAGTGATTCAGGAGGTGAAGTTACTGGTGCAGTGTGCCAGTGGCTCTGTGGACATTTGTTTCCAAGGCAGGCACTGGCTTTGTTGAGCAGCCTGTCCTCATGAGGACAGTGGGTCAGCAGGTGAGCCACTGGCACCAAGGGGCTTTGCTGGCCACTCTTGAGGTCCTACCAGATCTGCACTGTGCCCTTTAAGGATGAGGGCTGAATCCCAGATGCAAAGTCCATGCTCTCTACAGCTCTCCTGGGCAGATGCCTCCTCCAACTCCCCAGACACAGGTGGGTTAGAGACACCCATCCATGCATTGTCCCAAAACCTGGGTTGTGCCAAGACACTGACAGAGGAGCTGGGGGAGGACCAGGGGTGGCAGCTCTTGCTAGGCTGCCAGATCTTCTCTGGCTGGGAAGGACTGAGGCACTGCAAACACCCTTAGGATTCACAGTGAACCAGACCATCCTGACTGTAAAACTTCAGAGCAAGTCTGACCCTGTGTAAGTGCAGGCTTATGCCTCCAGCAGACTTTATTGTACTGTCAGGTTTTGTTTTAAATCCCTGAAATGCTGCACTCATCCATTCCCTCAGCCTCCTTTTGCTGCTCTTAGAGACCAGCCTGCACCCATGCTATGCAAAGGCAGTGCTTCTCTGTTCCTGTTTTACTGCCTTTTGCTTTGCTAATAACAACCCCTGATCCCCCAGCCAACTCCCTTCTCCACCAGCAAAGGAGGGCATGTGAGGTTCTTGGCATCAGCATTTACACACTTCTGTGCACAGACACCTGCTCCCCATTACTGGCTTGCTTTGGGGCTTCCCTGATACCTAATTTCAGGAAGAGCAAAGCAACTGATCTTGGCTTCGTAGTTTTGTGACAATCTCAGCCCAAAATAGCAAACGACAAAATAAGCATACATGTACAGCATATACACCAAACAGCAGGAGTAGGAACTAGGGACGTGCAGCTCTGGAAGCGTTGTTAGAGCTCCAGCTTGTAGCCACGCTGATAAGGCAATTTCCAAGAAATTGCCCAGCCCTTAAATTCTAGAAGCTCTCTCTTCCCAGGTCAACAACCTTTTATGGACTGAATCCTGGTGTCATTGTATGAGCAGACATGGGCCACACCACTTCTGCAAATGGTACAAAAAAGAGAACCTGTTTTGCTAAGAACAGATCCAAAAACTTTCTGGCATAGGAAACAAAAAACAAAAACCAAAACCACAGTGGAAAGCATATTTGGTAATTCTGGTAGTTTAGGGAGAACAAGAAAATGTGCTTGAACTTCATTCTTCTTTGGCCAAGTCTCCTCCTTGCCTGAGACGGAATAAAGGTTGTGTTAGCTGAACTGTCACTCTCTTTGTCCCTCTTTTTGGGCTCCCTCCAAAGTCTCCCCTATTCCTAGGGAGCAGGGCTCTGCACCCAGCCTGTTCCAGCACCAGCTCCCCTGCAGCTCCACTCCCTGCTTTTGACCAGCCTTGACTTCAGACATGAACAAAGACTCTTTGGAGAGCAAATTTTCCATAACATCTCTCTGCTCCCTTAGCAAAAATGTTCAGTGTGGCTCTAGCGAGAGCACAGGCAGAGTTGATTAGACCCAGTTGTTTGGCTCCCTCATTTCATGGGCATTTTTTAAAATATCTTATGCAGGTGCAGGAGTTGACACAACAGAGCATGCACCATGTTAGAGTCTGTCCAGCTTGTATGTAAACACCACTAGTCCCTTTTTCAAACTCTTAGGAGCTGTTTCATAAACACAAAATACTTCAGTTAATTTCCAAATCACATGCAGCTTCCTCAGCAGGGCCAGTGGGTGGAGGACACTGGAGAGCAGTCCCGTGTTCTGGGGAGCAGCTCAGGTCCCTGCCAGAGCTGGCAGCAGAGCCAGGCAGAGGCTACCACCTACTGGGCCTTCCTCAGTGACTCCTGCTCTGAACCTCTCCACAGTGCCATTTAATGATGGCTGTGTGCTGAGCATCATGGCACAAACAGCTCTGGCCAGTCCTTCATCACCAAGAGAGCTCTTGGCATGTAAGTCATGTAAACAGGGAGGATGTTCAGTCAGTAGTTTTGGGCACCTGACTGTTTCTTGCTCATTTTGTGTCTTCGAAAGTGTGTTTCTCTTCCCTACTGGCCCTGCAGAACAGGGACACCTTTCTGAGATGAGGCAAATTGCCAGAATTTTTCTGAATTGAGAAACCTGATATTTCCCTATTGAAACTTGCTCCTACTTAAAAAAGAAATTGCTCTTCCAGCAGTCTTTAGGAAGGGGGAATAAAATTCATGTGTGCTGGGTGGGCACATGCCTAAATTTCTGTGGGGAGTCTTGAAGGTCTTAATGGGAAATGTGGGAAACACCCTTGCATGCTTAGGAGTGTCCACAGAAAATGGTGCTAGGCATGAGCCCAGCTCTGCCATGCAATGCTATGTCACTCTGCAGGCAGCATTCCTGAGCAGCCAAGCCAGGACCACGGGGCTGCTGCTTTTGTGAGGGTGCAGAACCTGACCTGGGTAATCCAGGAAACGCAGGATCACATTTGTCCCACTCAAGGAGTTTGACCAAATAAGCTCTGTAACTCACCCTGAATCCTGCAGCCTTGAGATTAAGGCATATGGGACTCATGTTGGAGGAGCATACTGTGGATCCTGCAGGGCTGAACACTCACTGCTGCCAACGTGTCTGGGGGGCTCGTGGTGTTGCAGTATGTCCATTTCTGGGGCACACACTTTATTTTTGCACCAAGCATGCTGAATTCTATTGATGTAGCTTCCTTTTTTTGACTGAGCTGCTCTACCCCGAGCCTCAGCAGACCACGCTAGCTTGCACCCTCAACACATCAGGCTTCATCTGCCCAGTTAGCCAGGCTCCAGGAAGGTCACTGGAAGGACTCCAGTGGCTTCAAATAGGAGTTGACTCATGCCCCATGAGATCAAAACAAAATGTCTCTGCATATGAAAAAGTATTATGGAAACTGTATCATTCATGCACAAAAGCTCCGCTTCAAATTTATCATATAAAATACCTAATATTGTAAATGGAAAGAAAAATTGCATAAGGCCTGGGGTGCATTAAAATTGTTGGCATGTCAAATGTCCCTTCCCATAAACACAGCTGGGGTCTGGTACACAAGTAGGCATCCAAAACTGGGAAGCTTTGTCCCTTCCTGCACTTCTTCAAAATACTAATTTTCTGTAGAAGTTATTAATTTCTAGACTCATCTCTTGTCCTGTCAAGAGGGACCCAGAGCAAATGCATAAGATGAGGCAGTGATGTGGCAGTGTGACAGGTATTTCAGGACCTCACAAATACAGCAGCAGCACAGAGAGTGCTGCCTGGGACAGAGGTGGGTGCTGAGAGCACCCCATGGACAGGCTGCAGCACTTGGCTCACTCAGGTCTTTGTAGGAGATCTGACTCTTTGGTCAAATCCTGTCCCACTGATGCTGGCCAGGATTTGACCACAGTGCTCAGCAATGCAGAGTCCCTGTGATTCCCTCAGCTGCCATCTGTGGCTTGATGGTATTCCAGCAATGGCTGATTGCCATGGTCCAGGGAGCAGGATTTAGCATATCACCTTGAGGAAATGAGCAGAGGATGGCTCAGCATGCACAGCAAATGCAACTGAGGGGAAAAAATGAATTGATGTGGGTATTAACCAGTAATTTGTCATACAGCCTCTGGAGTCAGCTTCTGATGCTGTGAGGTGTGCAGTGAAAACCAATGGATACTTCTGCACCTCCCCTGGCTTCTCTGAAGTTCTTTAGCCCTGGGAGCAGGTGGATACCACCAACCCTGTTTGCTGCTCAGCAACGGGGGTAGCCCTGATGAACGCTCCAGCTTCTGACTGCAAGCTCTTCCCTCTGACCTGGGGCCATGAGGCACACTGCAGCTCAGCCTTTCCCTCTGTGCCATGCTTCCCTCCACGGGTGGGAGCATCAGAAGCTGGCTGTGGGCACTGCAGAGGTGCCATCTGTCCCCTTGTAGGCTAGACCTGATGCACCTCCCATTTATCACTGCAGTGTTTCACTTCTATCTCCCTGTGACACCTCTGTGGCACGAGGGTCCCACCACACACCCTCCAGCAGCTGGGCCTGAATGCAAACACATTCAAGATTCAGAGAGCCAAGTGAAATAACCCATCTGCACCATTTGTCCACCATTGCCATCAAATGACCCTTTTTCCCTAAAGCACAGCAATTCAGGACAGCCAGTCACACTGTGCAAGCCCATCACTGAGTCCCATTCCTACAGAGCACAAGAGCTATGAGATGGATGACGGGATTTTGGGCTCTCATGCTGTCCTGCCTCAGTGTTATGGGGTGACTGTGGAATGTGACTCAGCTTACTGGGCTATACTGGTTCCCTGCCAGAGCATATTCCCATAACTGATACCAGGAGACATCCAGCTTCGATGACTAAACTCTTCTAACACTCCAGAAATCCAGCAAATAAATGTTTGTTGAAAATAAGCTAGTGTTTTGTTTTGGGAAATGAGCGACCCATCAGCCTGGTTGCTTTTGTGTGGAGGGCAGAGCTTCCCAAGGACCCGCAGGGCATCACACAGTCACACGAGCATCTTGCTTGCCCGCCCTCCCAGCTCTCCTCTCCTCCCTTTGATGGGTTTGGAATGAGCTCTGGAGGTCTAACTGCGGAGAGTAATGATGTGTGAAAGCTCACTTTCATTTTTCACTCTACTTTTTTGGAAGGTGGAACATTTTACAGTTGACAGTACCATGCTAAAGCCATATGAGGCAAGTAACTATTTTTAACTGATGGGGACTATCTGAGAGTCTACCACTGAATCATTTCAAACAAGGAAGAAATCACAGCATCCAAAAGTAGGGGTGAGAGGGATAGGGGCAGAAAGGCTTTTATCATACACTTGTTCCAGTAACTGACCAGCTACTTCAAGACTTATGATAACCATTTACTGAAAATGCCTGTGAGGTCACTTCAAGTGGTGGCTGCATTTTACAAAATGCTTCTGCTTTGAGAGAAAGGCAGTTCCTCAGGTTAGAGAGGATTGAGAAGCTCCCTGTGCTCCCTGACTCCCTTTGCTGAGCCTGCACCACGCTCTGAACTGTGCCAAGTGGAAGAAGATGCCTGAGCATCTGGGCACTGCCCTTCTCTGAGCCCTCATAACCACCTATTAGCTGTGTGCAATGTGCTGAACACTTGTGGGACCACAGCCTGGGGTGAGAGGGGAAAGGGTGGTCTGAGCCCTGTCTGGATCTCCTTCCACCTGACAGTGAAACATAATGCTTCTCCCTCCCCTGCCCACACCAGTGCAGAGGTCACACTTCAAAGAATGCGAGTTTGCCAGATGAAATGGGCATTGCGGATAAACTGAGGAATTTTTGTCAGATTTCCTTTATCTGACTTATCTCAGACTTGTGGCAACATTCCTTCTCACTGGCAGCTATGGACTGAGGCAGCCATGGACTAAAGGCAGCCTCTTACAAAAGGAAAGGAAAAGCTAGGAAGTACAACTGAGTTACAACTGCCTGACAGGCCATGACCCAAACTGTTAGAAGCCTCTCAGCCTGTTTGTGTGAATTAATGCATAGCCTATTTATACTCACTCAGACCACAAGGGTGATAAACACACACATGATGTTTAGCTTTGTACTGAAGTTTGTTTAACTCCATTGTATGTGCAGCATCCAGCTACAGGTCTGAGCTGAATCTGTGTAGGAATGTGGCACTCTCGGGCCCACTGTGGTGCCAAAACAAGGGCCTTGAGGAATGTTTCTGCATTTGACCCTACTGAAAGCAAGGCTTTGTGGTCCATAACGTTTTCCCAGTTTGCAATGGGAAATCCATCCTCCTTCCCTGACCTAGACTGGTGCTTGATCAGGAGCCTGCCTTCTCAGGATCATTGAAATCATGGGTGGGACACATGTCCTTAGCCCCCTTTAGACCAGTCTCTTGGCTTTGTTTTTCCCAAAAGCTGCTGCCCCTGGGATTCCCTGCATTGAGAACGAGAGTCAAACCCTGTTGCAGTTTTGCACAGAAGCATGGGGTGTAGAGATGACATCAAGGCATTGTGAAGTCCTATGTCTACTTGTCACAAAACAAAACAGCATCCTACTTTTGGGGAGACAGCAAAGTTCAAATGAACTTTCCCTTCCACACCATCAATATCATCTACAGAAGGAGTGATGCACATCAAGAGTACTTTTAGCTCCCAACTCATTGGCACTCCAGTGAGGAGCCTGTTTGACATGGTAGGTAGGTTGGAGCTCTCTATAGTGTCTCTGCTGTACTGCAATTGCCTCTGCAAACATCCTAAATGTGAGCTATGAGTACAGGTGGACCTCTGGGCTGCAAGAACTCACAAGCAAATTTAGCCAAATAGACTGGATACATCCCCTTTTAAAAGCCATCAGGGTCAGCATTTGCAGTGTGAGGAGTGGAGTTCAGAATAAATGATCCTGAAACTCAATGTTTTTAAGAGAAATAGCAAAGTGAGAGGGATACAGCAGGCAGGGTCTGCTGCCACCTCATAACACCTCTGCCCAACACCCAGAGCACTGCATGCTGGCTGCTTACAGCTGTCACCAAAGCTGTTACCTTGTGGTTTTTCTCTTCCTTTGCAATGAGAAGCAGTGAGGCTTTTGACACTACCTGTTAGATTAAATGCAGTGCAAGCTTCTGAGCTCACGTGTGTGGACTGTGGGGCCTTGGAAAGGGCCTTGCATCTCCCATGGGACTTGACTCCCACGGCAGGTCTCCATCCCTAGAAAGGCTCAGAACTACCCGTCCAGACCCTCCTCTTATCCCTTTCCCCCTGGTTATTTCTGATCTCACTCCTCCTCTCAGGGCAGGGCTGTGTGGAGGCGACAGCTCCCTGCTCAACCTCAGCCCAGGCAGCCAGGGCACACCACAGTCTGGTGCCAAGATGACCTGGGACTTTGGCTTGAGGAAACACATGGTTGAGCCAATGCCACCGACTGGCATCCAGCACACTCACACTTGCATACTACTCATGGGTTGTCCTGTCCCTGCCCCTGCAATCTGGAGTAATGGGGCCTGACATGTGTGTTTTTCCAGAGCACAATCACATCAGATTGAATTAATTCTGTGATTTCCAGGTGCTTCCTCTGCCGCATAAATGATGAAGACTTCCTGAAGCTATTGGCCAAGGTTGATTGCAGAAAGGTCATTAAAATTAATCTTTTGTTCTTGGGTACTTTCTGTAGCCTGATGACTCTGGGTGCTGCTTCTCCTTTCTTGCCCACAGACCTGTAGTCCCAGAGCTGCTGACAAAGAGGCATTTTAGGGGGAGGAGGAGGGGAGGGGAGGGGAGGGGAGGGGAGGGGAGGGGAGGGGAGGGGAGGGGAGGGGAGGGGAGGGGAGGGCAGGGTGTGAAGTGACTTGTCTGTGGGTCTGAGCCTGCTGGGAAGCTCCCACTAAAAGCTCTTTGAAGATCCTCCCTGCTGAGTTGCTGCCTGGGTGTGGGCTTTAAATCCAGCCTGGGGTCCAGCACAAATGGCCTGAAATGACCCTGCAGCTGCATCCCACCACCCTGGGGTCTAAGGGTGAGGCCAACGGTCACCCAGGCATTTCTGAGGACTGAAGGTTGTGTTTAAACACACCAGATGATCACTCCTTCCCAATTTAAGGGGGTTCTTGTTGAACTGGATGTTTGTATTTGAGCAGCACTGTGTCCTGTAGGTCTTCTGTGCATTAGATGGAGCTGAGATTTTAATGGGAACATCTTGTCCTGTGTGTGCATTTCCTCTCTCCCACTTATCAGGAGTTGTAGCATATTGCTTATATTAAAGTCTAAAATATAGATGAAGTTGTGAAGCATGAATAGTAAAAGCTACTCATCAGCAGATATCCCATTAGTAAAGTGTGCTGGGTGAATAAAATGCTTTTTACTCCTGATCAAGACGTTTTTGTTTGCTGCTTTTTAGCACAATATAGTGTTGTGTGTGAGTTAGGAGGTTTTTTATTTTTGTGCAAATCTATACTTGCATTTTCTCATGTCTAGTTCTGTAACCTGACTGCACTACTGCCAGTATATGTAATGCTTGCATCACAAAATTTTCATAGCCTATAAAAGACATGGAGCAGAAATCTAGAGAACATAACCAGCATCTGTCTCCCACCTGCAGTGCAACCACCACTATTTACCTTACACATGGGACCCCATCTGATCAGAGATCTCAAAGCCCTTTTTGAAGTGTATTCCTTCATTTTTAAAAAAATGCTAAGCATGTCCTTATCCAGCTCTTTGTTTGAGCAAGAATCAGTGTCCTGATGCTGAGCTGCAGCTTTTTTGTCTTGCTCTGCTCATCAGGTGAGTCTGTTCTAGTGGCGTTTTTAAGTGTGGTGGATTTTAAACTGACTAGTCTTTGTGATCACTTCTGTATCATGCCTAAGGGACAGGCCTGGTTGATGCTTTCAGTAAGGTGAAGTCTCTCCTAATGCTGGTTTTACTTGTGCCTGCACTTGTGCCCTTCCTTGCCTGCCAGCTGTGAGGTCAACACCCCTGTTACACAAGCAAATGTCGTCGGTGTTTTCCTTCTTGATTGTTCTGCATGTAATTTAGATTCCACGACCAGCATTTAGCTTATGTCATTGCATCATTTTAATGGTGTTTTTCTTGGCAGCAGGTCTGATTTTCTTGGCATTGCAGTTGGGGCATCTCTGTAGACATGTACACTTGCTAGCTGCACACTCCGCTTCCCCTTTTGTGCACCTTGCGCTTGCCTCTGCAAAGCCACACTGCAAAGGACTGGTTTTGCAATTCTTTACTTGCCCATTCACAGTGGCAAACGCACTCTGCTCCTTTAATTTTCATATCTCAGTACTTATCTTGGATTAAAGGTGTCATTCTACTACATGAAATCTGTAACTTTTTCATTATGATAGCAGTGCCTAGAAGATACCTGCAAGGATCAGGAAGAATTTGTTCTACACAGACAAAATCCAATGCTCCTGGTCCCCAAGTGCTTCTGCTCTAACCTTCACATGAGACTGTAGAAGGATATGGACAGGAAAACAGGATCATCAGGGAAGGAAGGATGGTGCAATGTTACCCATCGTGATAGATGTATGTGATTGGCACTAATAATTTTCAGACCTTTGACAGCAGCTGTGCAAAGGGATTTCAAAGGAACTGTGAAGGATACCTACGTACTTTTGAGTGGTCTCTGTCACTGCACCCACAGCTCCACTGTGCCATTTTGCTTGTGCTTTTCTGGATGCACACCTTTCCTACAGAATGGGTTTAGGGCTGTCTAGCAAAGCTCTTCCTTACTCCTGGCAGTTCAGCTTTCAAGGTGTCTCCAGTTCCCACAGCAGTAGTGCAGGGCTCTTGTCAAATTCATTCAAATCCTCATGTTTTTTCATCCCTGATACTGTTATAACAGAGTTTGCCCTTTCCTGTAAGAGCTGACAGTCAAATCATACATGTATATTTTACCAATAGAGAGTTGTGTTTTCTTATATTATGGATTATATTTCTTGCCTGTGTTTTTTGTAAAACAAAACCAAAGCAGCCACCCCCCAAAACCAACCTCTTTCTCCCCTAAACCCATCAGAAATCCTATAAAGGCCTTGAGTTAGAATTTGCATCTTCCCTTCCTCTCCCCCTGCCCCTGCATTGCTGTTTCTGTGCTCTCTGCCCTGGGGCAGGTTTGAACCCAGGGGATGGTCCCTGCATTGCTGTGTTGTCCTGCTCCTTAGTGGAAACATGATGTCAGCAATCACAAAGCTGAGTGAGGTCTGGCAGGGCTCTGGGGTCTCAACTCCCACACAGGCAGCAAACTCACAGGAGCACTGAGAAGAAAGAGGGGAAGGGAAAATTCATGGGGTTGGGAGCCAACACAGCCCAGAACAGGCAACTCTTCCCAAAAAGAACCTCCAAAGTAAATATCATTGTGCAAGACATTTTTGTGCCACGTTTCCAAAGAGCCAGACTTTTCTGTTTCTCTTTCATACATAGCCACTCAGAAGTGCATATTTGGATGTCTCAGGGTTGAAGTTAAGATCATGCTGTCAGCTGCACTCCAGAACTGGGCTTGCAGTGCCCCAAGTTCATTCTGCAGAGGAGATGAGAGGCTGTGACACTCCAAAAGTAAGTGGGGTTTGCTCTTGTGCCAGAACAGCATTTTTAAAAAAAACATTTCTTTTCTCCCCCATCTCTCAGTCTTTCACCAGCTAGCCAGTTTCCTTCCTCTCCCCTGCATGGTGATTTTAAGCCTGTTCTGGGTACACACAGTTCCCCAAGCCTGAGGACTCCAGAGGAGCAGCCAGGGAGGTTGAGCAGTGCTGGGCAGGGGGCAGCACATGCAGGGGTGGCTCACACCACTTCTAGGTATTTTTGCACTCCCAACTACCCCATTTTCCTGAAACCATTTTTAATAGTTCTCAGCCTGAGCTTTCCTATATCTAAAACCCATCAAGGGAACAAAACTGAGCCATGGAATATTTTTTTGGTCAGCATAATGTTTTAATGAAATAAAGTCTTAGAGTGTCATGGAGCAGCCCATTTTCAAGTAGGAAAATCCCACAAGCAAAAGGCTCATTGCAGGGTCAGCTCCACCTTCCTGACAGTGCAAGCTGGGTTTTCTGGTTGCCTTCACAGCCTGAGCCAACAAAGCCAGCTCTGGGGGCCCAAGAGGAAAAGGATGTGGATCTGTTGGAGCAAGTTTAGAGGGGGGCAACAAAGATGCTCAGGGCTGGAGCATCTCTGCTATGAAGACATGCTGAGTGAGCTGAGCTTATTCAGCCTAGAGAACAGAAGGTTCCAGGAAGACTTTAGAGCACCTTCCAGGACCTAAAAGGACTACAAGAGAGACAGAAAGGATCATTTCACAAGTGTATGTAGGGGTAGGACATGGGGGAATGACTTCAACCTGAAAGGAGGCAGGTTTTTATTAGATATTAGGAAGAAATTCTTTACTATGAGGTTAGTGAGGCACAGGTTTTCCAGAGAAGCTGTGGATGCCCCATCCCTGGAAGTGTTTAAGGTCAGGCTGGATGGGGCTTTAAGCAAATTGGTTCAGTGGAAGATGTCCTCAAGGCAGGAAGGTTGGAACTAGGTTGTCTTTAAGGCCCCTTCCAATCCAAGCAACTGTTATTCTATGATATGAGAGATCAGAACCCCATCTGACCTCCCTGGAAGCTGAGTCCAAGACGGGCTTCTCACTGGTCACAAGGCATCCACACAGATGATGGTGGCCAGACAGGAGCTACTCCTCCATGCTCCCACCCAGCACGGTGGTGACGGGGTATCAGTGCAAGAGCCTTTGAGGCTGCTCTGAGTCACCCTTTGGAAGGGGTTCACTTCCTTGCTCTCTGATCCAAGGCTGCTTTCTTGGCAGAAGCCTCTCCCAGCAGTCAGTGGTAAACTCGCTGCTTTGGTTGGTTGGTTTGGTGTTTTTCCAGTGTTTGCTCTGATACACAATTAATGAAACGTAAATGCCTCCATTTATTGGTCTCTAGAGAAGCCCTGCTGACTTACATGCCCTGGCCTTTGGGGACATTCCTATTGTTTCAGCTACCACCAGAGCCAAGGAAAGCTAAGTTACGCTCTCTTCAGTGTGATTGGAGAGAGCTCACCCACCTCTGTGTCTCAGCATGGCCTGCAGTTGCCTAAACACTGTCTTTAATTAAGACACGCCACAGTGGCTTTGGCATTACAAGGTGACCACTACCAGCCAGGTCTGGGCTGTCACCAACCCAAGCAAGGTCAAATCACTTTGAAATAGTTCACTGATCTCTCACCATCAACAAGCAGCCTTGGAAGACGGTAAGAAAATTCTGAGAGAGAAATAATTTGACATAATTCAGGTAAACAATATAACCTGAGCCTCATGAGAGGCTTACTGCCAAATCCACCACATCTCTTCTCCAAGGGCTTCACCTGCCTGAGGAGTGAGGGTAACTCAACCCAACCTGTCCAGTCCTGGTTTAGAGGTGGCCTACATTTCCGAAGTGCCATTCCCTGCCAGCATTTGGTATTTGGGTTGGATGGCCCAAGAAAGACCATGAGGGCTTCCGAGCCCAGTGTCTGGGGCCACAGGTACCTGGATTGATGGCTGCTTGTTTTACCAGACTGGTTTATGAAGCAGAGACTTTCCTCTGCCAATCCTTGCTGATGGAAAACATTTGGCTCCAGCTGGATCCCAGCTATGTCTGATTAAAGCCAAGCAAAAGAAGGGGCTGCGGATTCTGGGGAACGTTTTACCTGGAGCTGTGGAGGGGTTTCACTGCCAGCTGTCCTGCCTTGCTCAAGGGGCTCTGTCTCCACATGATGGAAGATGTGGGAGCTGTGCAACCACCTCTGAAACGTTGCAGGTTACAGTGCTGCACTTTGAGGGAAAACAAAAGCTCCTTGGCCTTGAAAGGCTGAACCATTCATTACCTGCAGTGCACTGGGAACTGCTTGAACAGCTTGGGAGCAGGTGGACAGCAGTGGGCAATAACCTCACCTGTGGGACAGTCCTGTTCCCTATCCCAGCCATCCCCACTGGTCTGAGTGATCCCAAAGGACAGAGCAGACACATGGCAAGGGGAAGGGACCAGGGAAGGGACATCACGAGACTGGCTGCCACCAGCCTGTGTCACTCCTGATGTTAAGTCCATGAGGAGATGACACAGCAGCTTGTTCTGTTTCTCATTTAACCTCATGGCTGAAGACCCCTTCTCCAGAAGGGTGAACACCTTAAATATTTGCCAGAGTCCATCTAATCAATATTGCTCTAATAATCTAATTACTAAGGTGAAGCCAGAGCAGTTGATTAGTACAAGCAACTTACAGCATGAACAGGTCAGAACTCTGAGCCAAAGTGGTGATTTTCAACCTCTTGGACTTTCCAAAGTTTCCAGGGAATTTGCAGACCCACAAAACAGGTTTAAGCTGACCAGTCCTAGGCTTGTTTTTTCAGTCATTGACTTGGCCATATGCTGCTTTTACCCCCAGTGTTGATATAAGTGAGTCTCACCTTCTTCCTCTCCCCTGTGCCAGACACTGACTGGAGTAAAACTAATTTCAGATCTATCATTTTCAGAGTATTTTTAACCAGTCGTCTTCACAGTGCAGCCTCACAAACCTCTTCTGTCTGGCTGCAGAGCACAGCTTGAAAAACCTTTGCCCTGCAGTTGCACCCTTAATCCATCTCCAAAGGCACTTGTTCTCAGAGAACTGCAGATTGGTTGGTTGGCCCAGGGCAGCTCTTAAGGACTCACCCATCAGCCCAAAGGGAGCAGCAGTGCCTGCCAGGCTGTGCTCATCTATCTTGTGTCTAACACCAGCACTTTGGTTGGAGCTCTCTTCAGGCTTTCATCTGCTGCTTTGCCTTATTCCACACACATGGGATTATTTCAAAATAGAAACTTCTTAAGAAGCTCTTAGACATTCATAGGATTCAGCCTGTTAGTCAGCAAGGTGCTTCACTTGAGGCATTTGAGCAGCCCTGCTGAAATCAGTGGGCAGCTGCATGTGGTCAAGAGCCCAGTGAAACCTGAAGGCCAGAGGATTTCCTACTATAGGGTATCTACTGGAGCAGAACAGCAACAAACACATCAAAGAGCATATTTATACACATTAGATGAGAACAACTTGTTCAGCAGTGCTCTTCTACTGCAACAGTTACATTTATGCATGCAAAAATCTTGCAAAATCTGGCACAGACCCACTGTGGTTTAATGCAAAATAGCCTAAAAACAACTGCAACAACAAAACCCTGAGCAAAGCTCGCTATTAAAAAACCCTCTAAAAATAAAGTATAGAGGGAGAGAAAAATAGCAGTGCTGATTTCCTCATTCACAGTCAGCCAGAGAAGCAAACTGCTTACCACTGGGTTAGATACTTAACACCCAGTAGCTGCAGTATGAGCTTACTTCAGGAGCAAGCACTTAATACCAGTGTGCCCCAAGAACCCTTCCTCTGCACACAGAGCTGTGCTGTGGCAGCACGAGATACAGACCTAAAAACATGGAGGGGAAGCTGTTTACTAAATGGCTACTTGCAAATGCCACCAAAGCCAAAATAAGCATTTGAGGAAGCTTAGCTTCAGGCTGTCGTTTCCAAGCAGCAGCGCTAAGAACTTGGGAAGCAAAAACGAACCTTGATTTTTGGTCACATCTGTCACCAAGAGCTGTATCAGTGGAAAAGACTGGAAAAGAACCTGCAAAATAATTTCAGTAAAGGGTCATTCAAGTAACAATAACCAGAAAACTTACTGGAAGTCCTAGTCCTGGGAAGTTCGTGGTAGTTTGCCATTAAATTTCAGCAGAAAACAGGATACCCCCTTCTCTCATTTAACGTACTCAGAGAGATACTTGAATAAACTCCATAATTATCCCATTCACAGTACTCCTTTCTCCTTTTCTTCTGTCTCTTTCTTTACAATCAGGTTGCAGGGGCAGGACACATCCTACCAATCCAGTTCCCAGGATTTAATGTAAGCACAGTCAAAATGAAAAGCCAACAACCAGTCAGCATCACTTACTATTTTTATAAAATACCATCATGGCTAAAAAAACCAAACTGCACTAGATCTCTACAAGAGAATAAATAAATCAGAGCAGCAAATAGTGTCCCAAATGTCGAGTTGTAGGCCAAGGAACCAGCTCTTGCTGCTGGGACTGTGGGATTGTCAAATTCATACTGCACAAAGTGGACTTGATTGTTGGGGCCACTCACTGGGACTGCAGCACGGAAGTGCAGCACACTCATCACCTGCCCACTGCAGTCTCCACGGGATGAAGCACGGCAGAGAGAGAGAGTGCTGGCCTGCTTTCCCTGGCTTCGCTGCTAAACCCACTGGCAGCATCAGAGAAGAGGCACTGCCACCTCCTGTTTACACGGTGCAACAGGAAAGCAGGGGCTGGCAGCGAGTACAGCCCAGCCAGGATGGGGGGAGCAGCAACGCCTCCAACACTGATCCGATTCCTTCTATACAGTGAAATCCACTTGAGGGGGAACAAGGGGCTTTGATGGTGCCCGCCCTGCCAGCAAGAACAGTCTGCTGACAATGCAGCTCCTTTAGCCCAGAGTACTTGTGTACAAGCATCACAAGGACACCTCTGTGCTGTGAGAATGGGAGGCTCCCAGTTCCTAAAGATGAGCATCTGGCATGGAGCATTCAATGCCACCCCTGCCCAGGCCCTCCCTGAGAGCTGTCAGCACAACCCCGACCCAGCCAGCAGGAAATAAACAGTGGGACAAACCACAGTTCCAAACCAGACTGTCATACATTTGTATGTTTATTATTTCAAAGTACAGTATATACATAAGGTATAGCAATATCTTCAAAAACTTTATACAGAAACAGTTATCTACAAAATTAAACCAACAGACATTCTGTGTATATTCAGATGACTTACGTACATATATTGGAAGAGTCAGTTAAAACACAAAAATAGGAAGGAAATGCCCATTCATCCTGGAAAAGCTCTAAATCCCACCCAGCTCCCTCTGCAATGCAGCCAATTTGCCCATGGACAGGTGAGACACGGGACACCTGACTCCTTGTGCCACCTGCTGCTGGTATTCAGTCATAGTGCTTCCCACTGACAGCAGGAAGGGTGAAGGCCCTTTCTGACAGGCCTTGTCCTCTGAGCCCCCTCCTACATTCGAACACTCGATGCACTGGAAGCCAGAGACATAAAATTTTTTTTAGTTATTAACCAAAACATTGTAATGAAAAAATACTTCATGAGAGATACTGCAGGTGTTGCCAGCAACAAGTGAAAATATCCAGAAAGAAATCAATCTCCAGTTTTCTGGACACTATAAATATTGCACAAGTCTGTGTGGCAGAAAGCCAGTGATTTCTATAGCATAAAATGTTATTCTTCAGGTCAGGTCTGGCTTCAGACAATGACAGTACTGGATTTTACAGAGGGTAGAAAGGCATAGGCAGCTTTCTTGTAGGGTCTCTAACAACATCTGGATGTGTGATGTTCAAATTAAAAGAGCATCCTGAGTATTCGAGAAACAGATGTTTAAGCCTGTAAGACACAACTAGCTACAAGCTTGGAATTCTCAAAAGTAGCCTGTGGCAATTACATATCTAATGGACACAATTTCAGTGACAGGCATGTAGCTAAATGCTTCAGGCTGCCTTCATATTTAGTTTCTCTCTAAAATTCAGTTTATCTGAGGACAATTTTCAGTTTCAGGTTTATAATATGAAGTTTCCAAAACAAGGGTAAGTGGAATGCGATTTCAAGCAAGACTTGCACCCACTCTGCACCAGCTGGTGCTCACCTGTGTGAACCACTCCACAGGAACACATCTTTCTGTGCACCAACAGTATAACCCTCCTGACATGCAAACCCCATGGAAACCACCACACGTGTCTTGCCAGCAACACTTTTTATGGCTCATACATCACTGCCTTTCAGAAATGAGGAACAGCAAAGTTGCTGGCTGACCCCACCAGGTGTTCATCACATTCTCAGCTTACTAGAGAGCCATTTCCCAATGTGCAAGTGAGAATGGCATTTACACTGCTAACAGGTATGTTTAAAGTAACGCCTGTGAATGACAACTTTGGTCCACAAAAGTAATGTGCACAATAAACATTGTGGTATTTTGTCTGCTTTGTGTATCTCCATAGTGAAGAAAAAAATAAAACTTTGAGAAGTTACAAGTGCTACAAGAGGAAGCAGCATTTCCAGCAGGGCAGGAGGACAGCTAACAAGGTTTCTCAAATAACTTAAAAGGAGAAACAACCATGCCAAAAAGAAATAAGAATTTCCACATCATTGCACTGATTCCATCTGCACCACACCTCTCCTTCATTCACACTGTACACCTGAAGAACATACATTAAATTATTACAATATTAACATGGTATCTAAAATACTGGAGTCACTCAGCTGAACGTCTGAAAATATCTGGAGATCTGGTATGTTAAAGCATGAAAACACAAACATACAAGAGCTAGGCTATGTTTTAGCATGCAAATTGTTCTAAAATACTTTCTCTCAGCAGAAGATCCAGTTCAGTCATAAACAACTGTCTGTTCACTTCCTAGAAGTTGGTGACATATCTCTTTCAGCAAAGCCGCACATTTTCCTCTTCAACATCACTTAAATAACAGTAAAGCAGAGGTAGTCCCATGACTGGACTGGTCCAAATTCCCTAACACTTCAGATAAACATTCCTCTCAGGAATTAAAAAAATAGATGTATAAAACCCACCCAGATTAAAGGCTTGCAGTTTCTCCATAATGCTCAGTCAGATTTTAAATTATTTGTTCCCACTCCCCCCTTCTAAATAAATACTTGATCCTTTGACACTGAAAGGACCTGCCCTCCCAGACTCTTGAAGGTCTCTGGATGACAAACCAGGTCTTGATCCCCCACAAGGACTTTCAGAGATGCCAGTCTTTAAAGGAACAAGGAAATCTTGCTGTCTTGAACCAAACTATTCAAACCAAATCAGCCCTAAGTCATCCATGTGTAGGATGTGAAAGGTGCCTGCAGTAAGTCAGATTCTTACACACCATCCCTTCTTCTCATTAAAATAGCTAAAACACTGCTATTGTAAATGTACATGGACTCTTCTTTCATGACAATAGGAAGTTCAAGTATTTAATAAAAACCTGAAGTACATACTTACACTGTAATCTGATCTATTTATTTTGGTCAAAAGGCAATAGATACTGAAACTATGCATTTACTGCTGGAATAGTGATATTTTGGATCCTGTATATTACTTATTCTGGAATTAAAATGTGAACATGATGTTGTGATTAACCTAAATTTTGTCACCTTGATACTCTTCCTCCATCACCCTCTCACCCAGTGAAGGACTAAATAACAGCTCTAAGTTTGTGCCATTTTGACCAACTCATTCTTTAGAACAGTAAAATCAAAGAGGTGCACACATTTCTGTGCCACTTCCACAGTCCAGTAATAGATTAAAATCCCATTTAGATATTTTTCTCTCTTTTTACCATTACTTTCACAGAGTAGTCTAGCCACTGGTAATGAGAAAAGTTAGTTAGCTTCTGTGTCTTTGAAACAGATGCAATCACCATGTCTGTGTACATGCATAACAACAGGCAACTAAAACTTCTACTTCTTAAATGCTGTTATGCAAAAGCCAAGAAAACTTTATTAACCAATTATCTGATATCAGACTTCTTTAGCTCTGTATGTCTAAAGATCAAGGGTTTAAAGCATTTGAACTGACATTTGTTTCAATTACATGTACTCAAGACCTGAATCAGAAAGCTACTTAATCCCTTAGTTTTACTGTTGTTTCACTTCATTTGCATAAACAAACTGACCAGTTGAATGTTAATCTAAAGCAGAAAATATGCAATAGCATGGTCACCACTTAAAAACCAAAATTTTGTGACAAAGCATTTTTCCATGCACATGTCAAAAATGCTTAATCAGCCTAAGGATCAGAAATAATATCCAAGAACAGAAATAATGTCAGAAAGCCCTTAAAGCTCAGTAACACTTGATATGTTCAAAAGCAACTAAGACATACTTGGATTTATTTTTTTCAAGCTCTATCATTAAGAGATTGGTTATTATACAGTGAAGGAATTAAAATCTCACAGCAACTCACTCAAAACACAGTATGCACTGCAAAGCATCTGCATGTCATTTCAAATAAAAGTTCTAGATAAACATAGTGTGTAGTGAAATTCAGCAGCTCCTCAGGCTGGTACTGGGTCAACAGAACCACAGTGATGCCAAACCCCATCGATCTCTCACACAGCTAAGCCTCTGTGGTCAAAGGCTTCTTTTGCAAAATACCAGATGCTTGTTGCTGGCAGGCAAAGTGTAAAAAACAGTGCTCGGTAGCACCTGCCTCTTCTGCGTCTTCATGTTGGTTAGTCCATAGAAGTTTTAGTTATGTCTGCTTTATTCTCTGTTCCAGTTCATGCTTGTGTTTAATAAGTCGTTCTATTTCTGTTCCTAGAGTTTGAAGGTTTTCCTTTGGGGGGGGAGAAAAATGATAGGGCAAGTTATACAGGGAAAATGAGTCAATCAGCACAAAATGCACTAATAAGTTAAAATTACTGTTTATGTCAGCAGGTTGACACTTTGAAGTATTCAGAACAAATGCAAATGATGAGAGAACTGGAGAAAACCAAGCTCACTTCAACATAGGACACAAAGCTCTCAGTAAGTCTTTTTGTGCAGTTACTGACATTCTACAGCATGTCTAGAAAGTACAACGCTTAAGGGGAATAATAATTTTAGGAAGAGACCTCCAACTTC